>NC_080026.1:83469988-83773019 GCF_030020395.1 Manis pentadactyla
TAGAGCTTTCTTCACTCTGCTCATATTTGCTTACAAGTGCTTGAAAAGCAATGAAAAGGAATGGCTTGCCCTAGGCCTCAGGATTAGTGTTAGCTTAGGAAAACAGTTGTTAAGGCCCCTGAAAGGAAAATACTAGAACAGGGTTGAATATGTCCCAGCAGTACATTATTCCTCAGAACAGCAGGGAGTAAGAGACCTTCTCACATGACAATATAGTTTAGCCTCAAACCATAAGTACCTAGGCTGTGCCTATTAGCAGAACCACATTCTGACCGAAATGGGGCAAATGCTTTAGGTATATATTCAAATGTGCTCTCTAGGTCAAAGCCTACATGCATTAGGGAACTTTAAGTAAGATTTTCTCTTATTTATGCAAAAGATAAGTAATTACGTTTGAGTTAATGACTCTGGTTTTGGGGCCAAGTTTTAAAGCCAGATTTCAGCACAACAGTGATGGTGAGGGAACATATATATGTGCGTGTTTTACACACACACACACACACACACCAATTGGCATTTTGAGGATGCCAGCCTATTATTCATCTAAGATGATTCCAGCTAAATGAAACTAAACAGGAAGTAAACAGCTTCCAGAAGCCACAGGTACACCAAAAGGAAACCACGGCTTTAGGAGCATTGAAGAAAGGTTAGTGAAATCACACAGGTGGTCTACAACTCTCTTCATGAATAATCCATGAGAAAACTAAAAATAGGACAGCTCTCCATAATGCTGAGTATTTATGAGGCAATAGAACATATACCTACATCACTTATTGAGGATACCTCAGGCAGTCTGAATGGTTATCTCATTAAGAGAAGTACTTGGTATCTGTAGATACATAGTGTAGCACCCACTGAATGATATAACTTATGGGACTTAAAATAACTTCCTTAATCTAAATCTTTCATGAGAACAGTAGTAACTTTATCACCCCACCATCTGTGAAGTGACCTAGGGCCAGTGTACCCATTTAGATAGTTGACAGGCAGCAAGCTGAGCTATGAAACCTTTTGCCTACTTCATCATTGATGTTAATGTGTGTACAATCTGTATCCATTACTTTAAAATAAATGGAGGGAGAGGAAAAGGGAGAGACACAGAGACAGAGAAAGAGAGAGATGGAGAGATGCACCAGAGTATGTTTTCTTGATCTGAGCATTGATGAAGAATGATACTGATATGTCTCTTAACAATGTAAACAATGTCATGCACCCTGGGAAATCCACAGATCAGCGATCAGTCTTCATGTTAATTGATTGTGATTGGAGCCATTTGACATTGATAACCACTTTATCCCTCTAGAAATACTTCAGCTTCCAGTACACACGCTTGGTTTTCACACCTTACAGGCTGCTCCTTTTCTGTTTCTTCTGCAGATCCCTCCTGATTCCTTCAATCTTAAAAATGATAGGGTACTCCCAGGGTTCAGGGCTTGAGTTCCTTTGCTTTTCTACTTACCTGTACTCCTTTATGGATCTCATCTGCCTCATGGCTTTAAATGTCATCTGCATGCTAATGACCCTCAAATGTATACCTTAGGCCTGAACTCCACACTGGAGATCCACAGTATACCGAACATCTCCACTTGGGTGTCTAATAGATACCTCAATTTTAGCATGCACAAAAATGAATTCCCCATGTCTCTTCTCAAAGCTGCTTCTCCCCCAGTTTTCCCCCATCTCAAATAATGGAAATGCCTTCCACTTTGGTTTAGGCTAAAAATCTTTGGAATCATCCTTCACCTGTGTATTTCTCTCACCTTACATGTAATATGTCTGCAAATTGTTTATGACCTTAAAAATTCAAATTCATACAATTTATCCTCACTTCCATCGTTATCCTGTTGGTGTATACCACCATCATCTCCTCCCTGGGTTATGACAATAACTTTTGGCATCCCATTCTTTTCCCAATAGTCTATCTTCAACACACACACCAAATCAGTTATTTTCATGTATAAGTAAGATCACAGCCATCCTTTGCTCAAAATTCTCCAACAGCTCAGAGCAAAATTCAAAGTCCTTAAAACAACCTCTAAGCCTGAAAATTTGGTAGCCAATTATCTTTCTGAGTTCACCCCCAATAACTTCTCCTTTCTCACTATATTGCAGCCTTACTGGCCTTTTTGCTATTTTTAGGACATTTTAGGCCTATCCACTGCCTCAGGGCCTTTGCATTTGTTGTTTTTTTCCCTAGAATGCTAGTACCACTGAAATGTATTTCAGTCTTATGCTCAAAAGTTAACTTCTCATGGAAAACTTTCCAACCCCCTCCTCTGTGTACCTGCCAGGCACCTCCAATCCCTCTTCCTTCTTTCTTTTCCTCCATAGCACTTACCACCTCTTTATCTACTTTGTCTTCTGCTTGTTTGTGTTTCATACACCTCCACTGACATGTAGGCTTCTTGAAGAAAGACATTTTTGTCTGTTTTACTTATTGCTCTATTCCCAGTACCCAGAAAAATAAATTACAAAGCAGGGGCTCATAAGAAGCTGTTAAGCTGCAAATACAGGGAAGCTTGCAATGCGTCATCAGAATAGAACTCATTTGGCCTTTTTCCTTCTTAATCACCAGATCATGTGCGATCTTCCACCCCCTCCCTACTGCCACCATGGGGCCATATGAGTAAGCTGAGGGAGCAGCAGTAGTGGTACAATAGTGGAGGGTGGCCTGGGTGTCTGGCCACCTGCACTTGTAGCTTACTTGTGGCCTCTGGATACCACATGTATACCTTAGGCCTGACAATTACTAAGTACCATTTCCATATCACCATGGTTTATAGCTGAGACCTCTGAATCTTAAGACTTGCTGGGTCTGGCAACCCACTCCTAATGGGAAGCTCTGGTCACATGGTCACTGGTGGTCCATGGTCTGATGCTCCATCTCAATGAAGAATCAGTAGCATATGAAGGAGCTATTTTTAAGTGGTCTAGAAATCTCTGCAGAATATAGAATGAACCTTGCTACAAATACAGACCTAGGGATCTATATTTTCATTCTTCTATTAGAGCTTACCATAAGCTCCACACATCTGTTCTCAACACAAATACCTCCAACACCATAAGGTCAGCTAGGTGTAATGCCCCAAGTGGAAGGGCTGCTTGCACTGTGCTTTGGACCTGTT
The DNA here is from genome assembly GCF_030020395.1 of Manis pentadactyla. Lineage (NCBI taxonomy): Eukaryota > Metazoa > Chordata > Mammalia > Pholidota > Manidae > Manis > Manis pentadactyla. The sequence goes on from NC_080026.1 coordinate 83,473,114, forward strand.
GCAGATCTGTTTCCTGATGTGGGACCCATTCAAAGCTGGAAGTCTTACATGTCTCTCAGTAATTGGAAGAGTGGAAGAGTATTCTCAAAGTGTGGAATATGCTGTACCCAGAACTTAAAAAGGCCTAACAAGCATTATGCTTCCTTTATAGTGGTGGGGGTTATGAGATGCTATGACTTGTAATTTACTTTGGAGAGGATGTCATAGCATACTCTCTTGGCTGGGAAAGGGAAGGAGAGGCAGTTTCTTAGTCTTCTACTTGGCTTTTCCCACCACAATAGCTCTTGCCTTACCAACTAAAGAAGCTATGTATAGGTTCTGACAATTACTAAGTATATTCATGCCAATTATATATTCATGGATTGGGGAAATGATAATGGAGGAGGTCTGTGGACACCAGTGGAACCACAAGCAGGACGTGGGCCAGAACTCCATGTGTTAGCAGGTAGCCCCACTGTAACAGAGGCCCATGGTGATGCTTTATTTGGGTCACCAGGTATTAATGTTAATTTGGAATCTTTGTTCAACAGTTCTTGAAATGTTTGGGTATTTCTCTTTTTCTGCTTGAGTAAGTGGACAGAGGGCCCTTGTGGAAGAACTGGAGGAATCATTACCAAGTAACTCTGGCATGGTATAGTAGGATATTTTTTCCTGGGGACATGATCTTTCCAACAGTCAATGACTAGGTTTGAGAATGGCTCAGGTCTGGACATTAGACAAGGATTGTGAATTTTTATTGGGGTATCTGCCTCTTCTCTTGATCATCCATTCCTAATTTCTTTTCATTGTATAGCTTGAGAAATACCCTCATAGACAGCACATTTATCTTGACATTTGGAATGCTGTGTTCTAGGAGCCATCTCTATGTTCTTGGCAGGAGGGCTTTCTTGATTACCACTTTGACCTTCCTATTCCTTATGATAATTGTGTTTACCTTGCTTTTTTTCAGTTAAGTGCAGCCACCTGGCTTCTTTTATTTTGGGACCCTCTCATGGCCTCTGTTAGGAGGGAGTCCAGCTCTTCAGCAGAATCTCTCATTACCCTGGACTGCCCAGGACAGCTGTCACTGAGCTTCCTGATGATGCCAGTGCCCCTCTCACTGGCACAGTCCTTAACCCTTCAGTAAATAGATCTCCAGGCCCTTCCATAAAACGCTGTAGATGGATGTGCTTTCTTGTTTTATGTGTTATATCCAGTGTAGCAGGCTCACTTCTCTGAATCTTTTGATCACTGCCTTCCCCATCTGTCACATTTCTACTTCACTAGGTGTGGGCTAGTGCTTTGTCCGAGCTTCTAAGAACCATTCTAGCAGCATATTAGCACTGTCTCCTGAGATCCTTGATGGGGTGCAGATCATGGATCACAGGAGAGTGCTCACATATTGAATAATCCATCCCTTTCCAACTTCACATCCCGTTCTCCTTGGTACAGCATACTCAGGCTGCCATCCCGTGTAAACTCCCCTGGCCCCTGCTGGTACGGGTTGGCTAGGTTCTGTAGCTTCTTTGATATACAGTCTCTAACCTAGTTTAGCAGCCTGGAATTCCCCAGATGGACTGTTTTAACTTTCTCTATGATTTGATGGCCAGGAGGGAGGGTAAGGTAGATCATGAGGAATGTGTGTTATTTTGCAAGAAAAGAAGATGTTACCACCTTCAAGCAAAAGTGGGGTAGGAAGTGCCAACCTTTAAGGGAGAGGAGTGGACCACTTCTGAATAGCTCCAGGATTCATCAGGGGAGTCGGACTGTATTTAAAGGATCAAGATTTTCTAGCGCACCAACCGACGTGCTCCCACGTCGTCACCATGTCCCATTTCTTCCCAGTCAAGGCCCATGCCCTTTCTATAGAAGACATGTCAGTGTGGAGAATCCAAACTTCCTTAGCTCTGCCCGGGTTTGCTCCTCAGCTTCTTCTGCCCCCTGTCCGCAGGAGCTCAGAGTCTTTGACTGAGGAGGCCCACGGGTTCTCATACCATCTTATGTGGCAGTATTTCACCCTTAGGCTTTCATTTTACCTCAGTTCTCAGAATTTTTAGCATTTGTACCATAACTGCACACTAGTGATGGGATTCTCATTTCGGAGCTAGGTGATCCAGATCCGAAATCCCATTTTATAGTTGTCTTCCTAGAATCACCTTTGGCAGGTACTGTCCCAGGTTGGAGGGGGTTCCCTGCCCCAGACAAGTTCAATATGAATTCTCTGTGAGACTGAATAATGGCAGTGGAACTTTGATGGTAAAAAGGGGCTCATACCAAGCTTTATTCTCATGACTGCCAGTCAAACACTGGACTCCTGTCCACCTGTCTCAGTCTTTGGCCCGGCTCCAAGCTCTGCTCCAGGTCCTGACTCTGCAGGTGGTCCCATCTCCACTCCCTCCTGCCCTTAGCCCTGGGCTCTGCTCTCCCATCTACCCTGCTTCCTTCTCTCTAGGTTCCCTTCTTTCTTCTTAGCATGGAGCTCCCCGAGGAGGTTTCTCTTCTTAAAGCTAAATAATTTACCTTCAAGGGGTATGCAAGCAGGCTAGGTATTATTACCTCATCACATGTGTACAATGGGTGATACTAAGATAAGATGAGACTTTGTGGCCATCAAATTTCCATTTTCCTACAGACAAACTCTTTGAGACAGACAAAGACTTTGAGATTTGCCTGCAGGAGGTTAATAGAGGAGTGCTTTTAGTACAACATCTGAGATGAGTGAAAGTGGTAGAATCAGGCAGGAGAAGTTGAGTTGTGACGCAGTTGCAAGGGAGGCCTCAGGTGGTCCTGTGGTGAGATCTGGAATAGTGGTGCCCTTCACAGCTTTCCTAGGAGAGTCAGGGAGCTTTGTATTCTAGCACCACCAGTCATTGGACGGAGATGCCTGCAGGAAGTGGCATGCATAACCTTTTAGCCTAGAGCAATTCCTGGAGAGGAACTCAGTTGTGAACTGTCAACACTACACTCCTGGAAGCTAGGGAAGTTATGCCTGGTCTTCAAAGGGTATTTGGGCAGTGGACCACAGAGTCAGCCACAGTTCCCAGCAGACACTTGTTGAATGAATGATTGAATGATTCTTTTGGAGTTAAAGGCCTCTTGATAGTAGATTCCTTTTCTGATTCCCTTTGGGTTATTATACAGCAATTAGCATCACTCCTTCTATATAATAGTTAATTGATCAATATGTGTTGAATGAATAAAGGAAGGAAGGAATTTTAGGGTTCTTATCTATCAGTGGCCATTCTAGGTCCCAGTCAGTACTTTGGAGGTTTTAACTATAATCCTTATACATTGCAATTTTCTAAAATTTGCCAGTCCCACAAAGTGGAATGACATGAGTTTACTATTTGTGTGGAACAATGACTGGAAAGGTCACTTTGAAATGTGGTGAGTGGGCACAGTTGAGCTTGATTTAATTGTTGTTCTCCTTTTCAGCCATGACGTAGAATCCATTAAAGCCTGGTTTTATGGCAATTCATAGGCATGCACTGCCTTAGACAGAACCCACATCTTGTGTGCTGTGAAAATGCCTATTAGCTTAATTCTGAATAGTTAAGACTATACCAAACATATGTAAAAAATCTTTCTTGGAAACAGCTTGTTGGTAACTGCTTTATTTCCTCCCTAAATACATAGTTTGTCACCACATGCATTAATTCTTCATTAAATGATGTCAACATTCCACTCCGTAGAAATAATTGTACCCTTTCCTTAGGTGCAATTATCCTGATGAAAGTAATTAGTCAACACAGCTACTTAAGAAGGAGCCCTGAATTTGGAAGAGATTCAAGTTATATGTACCATGTGGTAGGGATTTAGCTTGGCACTGGATTCAACTTGGCAACATGAACAACTTCACAGAGGGCTCCTTGGTTGTTGCCCCATCCCCCCCAGAAAGCTAGTGTCCTAAGCACATCCAGTACAAAGAAAATACTACATGTATTAAGATCCAAAGCATACCTGTTATTCTGACAAGTAATATTTGTATATATATATATATGTATTTTAAATCAACATAAGAAATTAGGATTTGAATTCAGCTTCATTCTCTCCTGCCTGTTTGCCAGCTTAGTGGACCTTCAGCTAATGTACATCCTCATAAATCTCTCTTCTGCCATCAAATATGTATTTGGAGTTTGGATTTTGCTAAAGCAAATAGAGGAAAGCACCTCTGTAATGGCTTGAGATCTGAGGCAGTTTGTGAGGGTGGACAGTTCCTATTGAATTTCAAACTCTTCAAATGACCAGACCAGAATCTTTATGGGTAAAAAGAAACTAAATCAAAGGCTCTCAAATCTCCACTGTTAAATTTTCTGATGTGATGGTAATGTCCTATATACCATGGGAGGGATTTGGGTTAGACAGATGTTCATAATTCTCACAATTTAGTGAATGATCACTTACATCAAAGGGAAATACTCCAATATTGAACTCTAATGATATGTATGCTGAAATATTTATAGAGAAGGGTAACAGTGTCTACAATTTAATTCAAAATGCATAAAAATGTAACATGAGTCGTTAAAGGAGTATGGGGATGGATAGATAATACTGATAAATCAAATAGAGTGAAATGTTTATGGTAGAATGTAGATCAAGGGTGTAGGGGGTTAGGGTTTTCCATGTAAAATTATTTAAGCTTTTCTATATGTTAGGAGTTCTCACAATAAAATATTGGAAATAAACATCACTGGCCCTCCTCTGCAGTGCCCTTGAAGCAAACTTTGAGCAAAAGGTGGTGACAGTTCAATTAATCCAATGTTTATGGATCATCTATGTCGGCAAATCTCGGCGCTAGTCATGAGATCTCACTGGGACTCCATGTGCAGCGGTCTCCCTCTATTCTCGATCGGGGCTAGTGGGGCAGCTCCGACTTCTTCCTCTCATTCTGATTCCAGCAGGAAGAATATAAGCCAAGTGCATCCCATCATGCTGGGATTCATTGATTGATTTATTCATCCAGCCGTCATTTTGTGCATCCACACACCCATCTGTCCATCCGCTGGTGTCTACTCTTTCTGGTGAGAAGGATTTTGGGAATGATCAAGGTAGAGTTCTACAGTCAAGAAACATAAAGTCACTATTCCTGTGAGTCCTATTCTGACCTTGTTTATTCATGATGTCAGACAAAATCAGTTCAGAACTGGGAATGTGATGTAAGATATGTGAAAATATGCTTGTCTGCATCTGGAAAACTTCAAAAGTAGCATTTTTGATTTTCATGGTAATTTCCAAAGCCACAAAATATTCCAGTTACAAATAAAAAAAAACAATGCTTTCCTGTGGGAAACTTTAGAGGAAGCCTAACAAAACTTTCCCCAATTGGAGTAAACTATTAAATACTTAAAAGCATTTTAGTAGCATATAAAACCAAACCAAGTCCTCTGAAAATCATGGAACCAAATAAAATGTTAAGTTTTGAAAAGTCCCAACTGAATGCATCTCACCCAGGTCCTGCCAAGGGAGTTACTGCTCCCTCCAGAGCTGTCTTCCTTTTTTATTGGTTTTAATTAAGTTTTACAGGATAAATTAGTTTACCACATTTGAATCACATTTGCACACAGAGATGAAAAGTTCTTTCACCCTTCCAAATCAGAACTTTACTGCTGAAATAGCAATCTGTGTGATACAATTGAAATTCCAGTCAATAAAACAAGTCCAGTGAAGGGGGAGGGAGAGGGAATGGGAAATAGAGCTGAAGAGGAAGAAGCCAGAGCAGAGGAAGGAAAAGGAGGGCAGGGGAGGGAAGGAAGCAAACAGGGCAGGGAGAAGGTGGCACAGGGCAGGAGTGACTTGGTCCCCATAGAGCCTAGTGCTCAGAACTTGCTGTCAGATTCCAGACAAGTCTTTGGTTCCCTTTGCCAGCACATCAAATTCAGTAAACTGATAGTTGAAAGTCTTCATATCCCACTGCCTTTAGAAACAGGAGTCCCAGCTACTCTGTATCCTAAGAATCTGTGGTCCGGTTACCTAGTTGTTGGCCCTTTTCTATCATCTACAATAGGAGAAGGATTTCTCTCACCTGTTTCTGTTTTGGTATTAGAATTCCTGGGTGTTTTCTGCACCTGCTTTTGCCTCATATAATGAAAAACTAAGAAACAAACAAACAAAAAATCCCATGCTAGACTTGAGAGAACTTAAAACTTAGAGTGGTAGGTCCTTCCACAAGATGGTGCTCATCTTTCTGTTTTTATTTTCTTTCTTGGAAACAGCAATGATTGTGACTTGGGTTTCAAAATGATTTGGTTGATTGTACATGCACATTTCTGAGCATCACAGGATTTTATTTATTGGGATATTCAAGTCAACATGGTACATTATGGAACCTGGAGATGAAGCGAATATTATAGTTTGGGTATTCCTAGAAATTGAGATGGAAATTAGTGTTTAGTGTGCAGGAAATTTATTTTGGATCCTCACAGGATTAACACCTGTATAAAAAAAGGGAAGAAAGCAGAGTGAAGTTGGACTGTGATACAGTCTTAATGCTTGATAACTCATGGGACTCCAAGGCTGGGATGACCCTCCAAAGCTGTTCCTTTTGGGGCTCAGGGGACAGACCCTTATTCTTCTGACCAGTACTGACCAGTCACCGGCTGTGAGTTATTCCATGAGGCATCATACTCTTTGGTGAGACAGCTCTTTTCAGCAGAGGCACTTCCTGAAGAGGACTGACAACTGATCACTGTCACTAGCAGCATTCCTAGCAACTGTGGAAATAAATCCTGCCTTTCCAGAGGAGATTTTCTGGTACATTACCAAATCCACTCTGGGGGGCATGTCTTTTCCTTTCCCTTCTCTTATCCTTATGTCCCCCAGGATGTGGCAGATGCGATCCCACATGGCTCTTCGAGTCTCCCCATAGTCACACAGTTACCCATGGTTATTTCATCTCCCATTTTTTTTCTATTTCAGCTTTGTTCCCTGAACAGCTATAGCTGTGGCTTCAATTTTCCTAGCAGCTTATCTTTCACCTTTGAGTTTGATACTGAGAAAGACCAATGTGCCTCAATGGAGAAATTCCACCTACTCTGATTCCTAGGTTGGGGAGGAGCAAACCACAGACCATTAGTGTGAAATGTACAAGCACTGGATTGGTCTCTCTTAATTTTTCTCATCTGTTTGCTATTGCAGAAATAGATGGTAGTTGCCTTTCTGATTCTTGCTCATAAGGAATGTTAATAAGAGTTTCAAGTCAATCCGCTGGTGGATCTATATATTTTCCTTGGAGAGCTTAAGAAGGGCTCACTAAATAATATTCTTTTCCACCCATCAATCTGTGTTAGGAAGATGTATGGCTGGTATCTAAGGCTCTGTCAGTGTGTTATTTTCCATGTTCCTCTCACATGTCAAATATAAAAATACAGCCTGTCAGTGTAAGTGTGATATGGGGCATTGTTCAGAGAGACTGTGAAAAATCCTGCAGTGCTCCCTGATTCATCATTTCAACAGCCTAATCATTTCATAGCCCAGTCTAAACAAAACAGTTAAGGGCATTCCAACTTAGGGGGTGCTGAATCAGGGTCGATTCAGAAAGGACTGAAAAATCCCAAAAAGAAAAAATGTTTTGGAGAAAATAAGAGAAACCTTGTCTTTGTCCTCAATTTCACAGTAACTGATCTTTTACAGAAGGTTGTTTATCAGTTAATTATTCTTCCCTACACCCTGCATTCTGACATTTTGTCAGAGTGGCCGGGAGGCCTCGTTAAATAAGAATTTTTACTTTCAGCTCACCTGTCACAGCTAAAGGCTCTCTCAAATGCTTTGGCATCGATTAATATTTAATGATTTAATAATAGAAAGATGGCTCAGCACTTTTTACTTTTTCTTCCTTAAATAAAAAAATAAAGCTTTTAAAATGGGCTCTCCTTCATATATGCTCAGCTCTAGATTTCTATAAGGAGAGATTTATGTGGGTGTCCAGAAGGGGAAAAAAGGCAATATGTGCTTCAGGAAAAGGTGTGACTCTGATGAAGAGAGAACTAACTTTTAATGAGCACTTACTCTGTGCCAGGCACTGTACTAGGTATTTTCCATAATTCAAGTCCAATACTTACAGCCCCTCTGTAAAATAGGTATTATTTTCATTCTACAAATGAAGACGGCCTCAAAGAGTTTAGAAAACTTGCTTGAGGTCACATACTCAAATGGCAGAGTCAGTATTTGAATCATGCATTGTTTGGCTACAGAGTCCATGTTTTTCCAAAACACATGTTGCCTTCCTGGGAGACTGGAAACCTGAGGCCCATTGACACAGTGCCTTAATTGACTCCAGCAATCATTTTGTGTCCTTCTGTATTAATTTTTCCATCTTTAAAATGGGCTATAAGCCAAGTCTTGAATTCTAATTTGGGTTCCTTTAGGATGTGAGATTCTAGCTGTATTTAAGATTAGCTCTTACTTTATTTAAGCAATACCCTGCAGATAAATCTTTTATGGCCTGCATATTGAACAGGAGACTAAGAAACATTCCTTTTCAGGGCAAATAGTAAAGTATATAAAAATGATTAAAAAATTAAAATATGGATGATGTGCATTTTTAGGATAATGATTATCATAAAATGATAGTGGAGAAGGCATATGCTGAAGTGGAAAGAGAATAGGCTTTGAATTAGACAGATAAATTCTGTTTCTGGTTCCTATTAGTTCTGTAAGCTAGAGCAAGTTTTATAACCTCTCCAAGCCTCAGTTTGTTCATCAGTAAAATGGGATTAATTCATGCCTCATAGAATTGTGAAGAGTGGAAGAGGTAATATGCTTAAGGGGCCTGGAATAGTGTTTGTCCCATAGTAGACATCTGTTAAATATGAGATTGGTGTTACTAATATTAAAAAGAACATCATCATGTTCAGTCTTCATAAGTGTATCAAGTTAATTCAACTTTGTCATTTGTTGACAAAGAGAAGAGTTAGCAGAAGACATATAGAAGAAGACACAAAGGAGTGATTTTAATAACTAAACATCCTGGATGTTGTAATAGATTCCTGAATAGTGGGTTTCAGTGAGCAAAGTAGGGATGCTTAATTCAGCTCTGAGGGTCAGAAAAGGCCTGCTGGAGGAAATACCTGCTCTAAGTTTGAAGGCATGTGGCCTGCCAGCAGCTGTGGGTTTCTGACTGCCCCACAAGTCCTGCTGGGGATGCACAGTTTGATGTCCAGTTTGAGACAATGTCACCCAGCCTCCTTTGCAGCTTGGTGACCTTTTGACTAGTTCATTATTGATGTTAATGTGTGTACAATCTGTATCCATGGCTTTAAAAGAAATGGCTTATTTATTCACCTATCAATGACATTTGGGTTGTTACAAACATGATTAAATTTTCCAAATTGCATACTTTAGAAATACATGCAGTTTAATATATATGAAGTATACTTCAATAAAGTATAAAGCAAATAAATAGGAAAAAAGGAAATAGCTTGCTCTTTAATTTTTCTCTTTCTCTCTGTGGACTGGACTACAGATGTGGCAGGGACTCAGAGTTTAAAATGAAGTCAAAGACAACACCCTAGGAGATAACAGAGCAACAAGATAATAGGAACCTGGGTCATGATAACATTATGGCATGAAGTTTCCATGCTAATTTGAAATTCTTATCTTTGGACTGGTAGATGAAGGAGATGTTAACATCTGTCTTATTTAAGCCATTGTGTTTTAGAGTATCTTTGTTTTAGCAGTAGAGTCTGTATCTTAACTCTACTATACTAGGACATAATCCCTTGGTCAGTATTTCTCAAAGGATTGTCTGAGTACTGTCATCATCAAAATTATCTGAGCTAAATTATAAAAAATGCAAATTTCAGGCACCATGAAACCAAATCCTTGGGGATAGTAGTGCAGGGAATCTACCTTTTAAACATGCTTTCTGGTGATACCTATACAACTAAAGATACAATTACCCTAGCTTATTAGCTGTGTCTGCTTTTTCAGGGCCTGTGGAAAATATTCCAAGGCTGTAGATAGGCATTGACCTTTTGATGTTTGGAAATTAGGTTATATATGAGAGGTCATGAGACTAAAGTCAGGACAATTTTTCTACAGTTAGACTTAGAAATACGTGGGAATCTGGGGATCACTGTTCTACCCTTTTAGCTTTGCTGCTCAAACTCAGGTCTGGATAGCAGCCTCAATATCACATTGGAGCTTTTTAGAAAGGTAAATTCGCAGGCCTTAGTCCAGGCCTACTGAATCAGAGCCTGCATTTTAACAAGATCTTTAGATGATACATAGGCCTATTAAAGTTTGAGAATCAGAGCCTTATAATCCCTTTCCTTGGAAATAAGGCTATGAAACAGGCTCAGCATTTATACAAGTGGCAACTATAGTTAGGAATTCAAAGGGCAACCTCCAAAATGGTAAAGACTGTTCTAGAAGTCAATGATTTTTCCCAGTGATTGTACCAGATTTATGAAGCTTTAGTGTAATGCCATGGTCCCCACCCTTGCCATTAGCAAGACCCATGTTGACTGTTGCAAGATGGAACACCTTGCAGTCAGCTCTGGGAACACCTCTGTTTCATCAGTACTTGTACGTAATCCTTTGTCTAAACATGCAACAGGTGACTTACACTCTCTATGGTCATAAGAAGGCTTTCCACCTGTTTTTTCCATTTTTTTCCTCTTCTTTTCTCCAGTTTTATTACAATATGATTGCCATATAGCAATGTGTAAGTTTAAGATGTATGACATGATGCTTTGCTATATGTATATACTGTGAATGATTACCACACTGTTAGTCAGTATATTCATCACTGCACATAGTTACCTTTTTTTCCTTTGTAATGAAAACTCAAGATTTACTGTCTTAGCAGCTTTCAAGTATTCACTACTATATTGTTAACTATAGTCCCCATGTTGTACATTAGATCCCCAAAACTTATTCATCTTCTAACTGGAAGTCTGGACCCTTAGACTACCTTTATCTATATACCCCTCTTGCCCACCCCCTCTCCTGCTGCCCCTGGCAACCACCAATCTACTACCTATTTCTGTGTCTAGTTTTTTAAAGATACCACATGTAAGTGAGATCATACAGCATTTGTTTTTCTCTGTCTAGTTTATTGCACTTAGCAGAATGCCCTCAAGGTTCATCCATGTTGTTGCAAAGGCACGATTTTCTTCTATTTATGGCTAAATAATATTCCATTATACATATATGTACATATATATTATATATATCACATTTTCTTTATCCATTCATTTATCAGTGGACACTTAGATTGTTTCTATATCTTGGCTATTGTCAGTAATGCTGCAGTGAACATGGGGGTGCAGATATCTCTTTGAGATAATGATTTTATTTCCTTTGGATACATACGTGGAAGTGGGGGTACTGGATGGTAGATCTATTTTTTATTTTTGGAGTGATTTCCATGCTGTTTTCCTTAGTGGCTGTACCAATTTACATTCCCAAAAACAGTACACAAAGTTTCCCTTTTCTCCACATCCTTGCCCAGCACTTGTTATCTTTTGTCTTTTTGATAATAGCCATTCTAACAGGCATGAGGTGATATCTCATTGTGGTTTTGATTTGCTTTTCTCTGATTATTAGTGCTGCTTAGTACCTTTTCATGTATCTGTTGTCCATTTGCATATCTTGTCTGGAAAAATATTCAGGCCCTTTTCCCATTTGTTAATTGGATTATTTGAGTTTTTACTATTGAGTTGTATGAGTTCCTTATGTATTTTAGATATTAACCCCAAATAACAATTAATAGTAAGTAAAATAACTATAAATACAATAATGAATAATAATAAATAATGTAATACAACAAATAATAATAAATAATAATTAAATTATACTTGCTTTTGTTTCTTGTGTTTCTGGTGTCATATCCAAAAATACATTGCCATGACTAATGTTAAAAATCTTTTTACCTATGTTTTCTCCTAGGAGTTTTATAGTATACGTCTTATGTTTATGCCTTTAATCCATCTCAAATTAATTTCTGTGAGTAGTATAATGCAAAGTAGACTTAGAAAAGGAGAAAACCTCAGAGAATTATTTGTTCCAGTAAACAAAAGAGAATTTTAGGAAATTAGATCATCAGTAGTGGAACGCAAGATATCCTGTCTCTGTGAAACAGTAAAAAAAGCGGTAGTGAGAAACACTGGATGAGATGCGTAGGAAAATTTTTGAGTGAAGAAAGGACTTCCAGAACTTAAAAATGAAATAGCTGGATCAAATTGAATAGCAGTGAAGAACAGAATAAACACTATACAAAATCAAATTAATGACACATTGAACAAGCTCCAGAGCTCTTACAAAATGCAGAGAAAAAAGATGAAAATATGAAAATGATGAAGATTATGGCTTTACAAGGCAGAGAATGTAGATGAAATTTAATGACATTAGGTGCTCAAGAGAAGACAAGAACTATTGGAAGTGAAGCAATAATTAAAAACATGTGTTAAGTAAAAAAACAACCTCTCAGCCATACAAAGACAAGTATCAAGAACAGAAGGATTCACTGTATGCTAGAGAAAAATCAAAGAAAAGAGAAGAGAGAAGTACACTTGGATATCACTGGCCAAAATGTTTGAATTAGAAGAATAAAAATAAATCCTACATTTGCTCAGGCAGAAAGAAAAATGTTGCCTACAAAGACTGACCTTAGCCTTTCTATAATAGCAAATGCCAGAATTTGAGAAAAATCTTAGTGCTTTTGGGTGAAAAGTTTGTAACCCAAGAATTTTAAATGTATCCAGACTATCTTTCATGTGTGACAGCAATAGAAAGACCTTCACCGTTATTCAAAAGTGCAGAAACAACTTGATATGATTCTTGTATTATTTAAGATATCATTTAAAAATATACTACAAACATGCAGAATTTTTTAAATGAGCAAGAAGAAGAGTTCTAGGCACTGGGCTGATTAATTCACACTTTGCCTGCTAAAACCAGTAACAATTGGATTTTGAAATTTGAAGCTTAAAGGGCTTGCATGGCTTAGCTTAGCTTTGTTGCTCTCTGCCCTCTTTTTCCACTTTTTTAGCACCACATGTGACGCGAGCTGTATCATTTGCTCCACTATGTTCCCTTTCAGATGAAACCCCTTGCAGTATTCAGGGTACCCTCTAAATGCTTGTTGACAGTGTATTACCTATGCGTAATGTTTGGTTAAAGAGCCTGTAAAATAACTACACAAAAGATTTTAATTTGTTCTACATTAAAGTAAAGCAAATATCTATATTCTAGCCATTTTCAAAGTAAAAAATTTTGACTAACAGTGCTCTATATTTTTCAAACATATATTGAATGATTCCACTCCTTGGGATTTAATCTGGAAAGGATTATAAACAACTCAATGGAAAATTTTGTCACTGAGGCCCTCCTCACAGCTTCTCCCTTTAACTATATAAAACAATTATGTATATTAAAACACTATAAGGAAAATGCAGCTAAGTGTTAATAATGTTTACCAGTGGGTGGTGGGATTTGTGGTGATTTTATTTTTTTCCTTATAATTTGCTGTGATATTTCATAATTAAGTATATGTTACTCATAATTAAGAAAGAATTGAATAAAAAACACCACACTTTTCAAAGTATATGAACAGGCAACTCACAAAAGTGGAAACCCAAATGCCCAGTAAACATGGATAAATACTCTGCTGTATTAGTAATAAAAGAAATTAAAATTGAAATACAATATATCTTTTCATACCCCTCAGAGTGAGCAATAATTTAAAAGTTTGACTATACCTCTGTAATGGGATGATATTAGGTGGGACTCCTACCCTACTGTGAGAATATAAATTAACTTGGCCACCTTGGAGATTAATATGACAGTATCTTAGAAAGTTAATAATGTACATAACTGTGATACAGCAATTACATTTTTAGACTGCTGCAGCATTGCTTACAATGACAAAAAATTGGATACAATATCCATCAAGAGGAAAAAAAGTGGATGAAAAATTTGTGACATATTCTATACTATAATAAAAATAGCTAAATATGAGCTACATAGAACAATGTGGAAAACCCTCCAAAAACCTAATGTTGAGAGAGGAAATGCAAGTTACAAAGGAATAGTTATAGTGTGATTCCAATTTTATAAACTTAAAAACATAAAAGTCAGACCCAATTTTTTTAATGGATAAAAACATATGTCATAAAATTATAAAAGTGTACAGGAAATGATAAATTCAAGATGGTAGTCATCTCTGGGGTGGCAAGGAAGGGATTTGAAACTGGGAAGGGGTAACACAAAGCACGTTGGCCCTTCTGCAATTTTTTTTCTTGAGGAAAAAAATCTGAGGCATATGTATGAAGATGTCACTATCTGGCAAGGCTGAGAGTAGGTACAATTTTATTTCCTTAAAATGTGTCATAGTGAAAATGAAAATAAAATACTAAGAATGTGTTTTATTTGTAATGTATCTTTTTAAAAATATAAAAAGTCTATAATTTTAGTGTGCTGTATGATCATAAGCAGATGAAATATTTATAAAGACTGGGAAAAAGTAAAATAGAAATCAAATGCTGGTTATATCTAGAGAATGGGACTATATATATATATATATTTTTTTACTTTTATGTTTCTGTACTTTCAAAATTTTCATTGATTTTATACTATTTTTATGATTAAAAACATAAATATATTATGATAAAAATGTATGTTTGGCTCCTGTCGTGGAGGGTCCTGAATGTCATGCCAGATTTTTGGCTTTATCCCATGGGCTACCATTTCTCAAATTTTGTGCTGTGGAACACTAGTAACCCTTGAGATGTTAATCTGTGTCCTGGGAAGTAAGGGTTCCAGGATCAATAAGTTTAAAATATGATGCCTCCCATGACTTCCACTTAAATAAACACAATACATATTTACACAAAAGGTTCTGAGTTCTGCAGTAAAAAACCATCACACAACAAAAACTTACTAACATTTTTTCAACCCCGTGCATCAAAGAGCACCTGTTATCATTTAAGAGATATTTTTCTGGAGACACAGTTTGTGAAACTTGCTCTTATTATAAAGATATCCAAAACATCATAGAGAAAGTAGCATGATTAAAAGACAGATTTTGGATGCTGGAAGTAGCAGTGTTGAGCAAGAGAGATTGGAGATGATGGAGGCAGGAGTCGGAGATGCCAAATGAGCAAAAACTGCAATTGTTAGTTAGCAAGTTACAAGGGCTTCAGTAGATTACTGATGGCCTTAGCTAATCACTACAGTTGTGCTCCAGGCAGACAACAAACACTTCTCACATGTCTGTGGAACTACTGGGTTCCAGTTGATCTGGATTCAAGCTGTAGGCTGGATTAAGATCTGCTCCATGTATCTTGTCCATAAACAAGAGAATATCAAGGTATGTTCTTCTTAAAGCAAAATACAGTTTATTTCAACTCTTTTGTCATGTCAGCTCACATCCTATTTGCCAAAGCAAACCATACATATGGCCAAACCCAAATCAAGAGGCTGGGCATTATTTTTTGCCTACCATGAGGCCAAAACAAGTCACAGAGCCAAGCTTAGCATCAAGGGTTGGGAAAATATATGCATCCCAGGAAATGGGGATTGGGGGAAGGAAGTGAATATTTGCTGAATAGTAATCTCATCTGAACAATAATATCAAAATGAAGAAAGCACAGCTATTTGTTAGATAGTGGGACTTTGCATATATTGAATCCAGCAAAGCAGACTCCATTTCTGAAGGTGCCAAGGATGTCATGAAAGGTCGTTTCAGCATGGCGCACACCTTAAGCCAGTAGCATGACACTAGGCCCCTGCCTCCATGTGTGGTAACAAGAGTGAGAGTGTCTGATGAAATTAAACAGGGTTGTAAGAGCTTAGCCCGAATCATTGCATCAGGCAGAGAGAAACTAGGTGAATAAGAAGCCCACCTTTCATGTTTCACACAGCTTTCCTCTTTTAACATTAATTGATATTTAGTATTCAGAGACATGATAAAGTCTGGATCTCAGAGAATAATTTCCATATCCAAGGGAAAAAAAAGGAATGATCTTGAATATTTTGAAATAATGTGGGTTAAAACTGCAGAATCAAACAACTGTCATTTTTAGATCCTTACCATTTTTATTCTAAATGGTTTGGTGTCTGCTATATCCTACACGTAATATCCATAAGAAACATTATATGGAATTGTTTTCAGTTGTCATCTCTACATACTAATTGTGTAAATATGACACATAGGTAACTCTTCCTACAGACCTCTTTTTTGCTCTAAAAAGTGATAGTAAAAAATACATTTTGAGGTTCTATTTTTCTGGGCAGGAAACTTAAAAGCACAAAGCTTGTGTCAAGTTGTGTTGCAGAAGAAGCTGGAAAATGGAGAAATGGCTAGAGGGAAATAAAGAAGTGCCTGGACTCTAGCCAAATTATGAAGATGGCAAAATATACTCGTGGTCCTCGGTTCTCAGAAACACCCTGGCCCTTCCCCTGGTCACAGCTCAGTGGCCTCATGGTCCCCTCTCTGACTCTGGGGGCAGTGAAGCCGAAACCCATTCCCATTATGGCATGAATGACACCAGGATTCCTGTTTTAAACATCAGAGTGAAAATCTATAATGAACAGAGAAGACTGCGGATGGTAGGTGGGGAATCATTTGGAAGTTATGAAGCATTCAGTGCTCATAACATGCTACATAAGGAAGGCACCAGAGATACTCTACCCGCAGAAATACATGTGCATATGAAACGTTTAGTGCCACACTGAGTCTATGAAGAGCATTTAATATGTAGTACTAAAAAAAAGGAAGGGGGGCTGGGGCAAGATATTTCAGACTTACGGTATTTCTCTTCTATGGAATATGATCCTATTATCTTTTAAAATGTAACTAAAAAGTAAAATTTCTAGGATGTTAGTGATATGAAGCTTTGAGAGATGGAGTATCAAACAATTATTATTAATATTTAGTATTCAATTTTATACCTGGTTAATCACTTGTTAAGCTTCTACCTGAATGAATAGCTGTGCTTAGAAATTCTCCCAGGTACAGTTGTGGTATTACTTAACTTAGATTGTCCATTGCTATCTATCCAACATACAATCCCAGATTAGTAATTATTAGTGGTAATAATGATGATGGTTATAGCATCATTTATAAAAAATGGTTTTAGGAACCCATTACCATTGATTTGTTTTAGAGTCATGTGGTCCCTGCCACTGATGAGGGGCATTAATTGTGGATCTTATCTCTTTAAGGACTCAGTTCTATTCATTTACTTATTCAATAAGTATTACTAAGCTTTTACTCTGTGTAAGTTTTTGCTAGGTGCTTTGGGAAATGTCAAGAAGAGAAATATGTAATCTTTGTCCACAGTTATATTATAAAATGGTAAGATGTGTGTGTGTGTGTGTATTTATTTATTTATGCTATAAGACAAGTGTTATACAAAAGTTAAGATATCCAGAGGAAGGAAAGGGCATTTTTGGTTGCAGTTGGCAGGGGTGGGGGAGAGAAGCGGAGTGGAGAAAAGGAGAAAGGTTTCACATGAAAGGAAGTTTGGAGGCCGGGGCTGGAGGAATGGTTCAGTATTACAAATTGAGAGTGATTTTAAAGAATGTAGAAAAAAAAGACATATTTGTCAAATGGTGGAGATCTCACTTGACTGTGTTGTGGTTAATGTTTACAGGAGTAGAGGGAGTAAAAGTTGGGAAGCTAAATTGAGGGAAGAGTACAGAAAACTTTGAATTTCAGATAATGGGCTTGAACTTTATTTACAAGGTACTAGTGAGTCACTGAATCTCTTTGAGCAGGTGTTTGGCTTAAGGTTAGCTGTGTTTTGGGACAATTACCCTGGCATCATGGGTAGGATGATTTGGATGGAAGGAGGGGAGAATGGCTTCAGGCAGGCCAGTTAGGAAGCTGCCACAAAGCCAGGCCAAAGAAAATATGGACCTGCACTAGGGGATGGATAATAGCGGGTAGAAGTGAACAAAGTTCCTGGATGGATAACTGATGAGGTGATTGGGAGGCAGCTGGGAAGATGTCACTGTGGCTTGACTTTTTAATCTCCCCAAATTCCCATAGACCAGGTTTTCTGTCTCAGCACTATTGATAATTTGGGTTGTATAATTCCTAGATATGGGGATCTGTTCTGTGCACTATAGGAAGTTTAACAACATTCCTGGCCTTTATTTACTTAGATGCCTATCGTACTGCCTCCACGCTCACCCATCTTCAGTTGTGAAAACAAAACCATCTCTAGACATTGGTAAATGTCCCCTGCGGTACAAAATTATCCCCAGTTGAGAACCACTGCCCTATATAAAGCTAATAGAACCACTAGGATATAAAATACAACAACCCACAGATAATATCTACAGCTACTATAACTATCTATCATCTATCTACTATATATCTATCTTTCTAACTTCTATTAGTAGGTTTTAAGGTATCTCCACAAACTTCAAAATATGAGTGGGTTGAAAAAAAGAAACCTGATAGCTGCAAAACTTGTGCAGCATCAGTATCTTTGTGGAAAGAAGGGAAGGCAATGCAGATTCTGAAGGGGGCAAGCACCCTCATATCCCTAGGAGGTACTCGCTGGTAAATGTAGCTGAACTGGGTGGGAGTTTTGCAGATCAAATCACATGGGGGAGCCAGGGACTGCATTTGATAAAGTCTGTTAGTACTAAAGCAATCTGGGTCCTGTAAACCTTTGATAATAACAAGCCTTCCAGGAGAAACTATTGGGAATAGATTCCAAACTTAGCAGAACAAGGCCAAAAGGAGCAAAAAAGTCCAGATGAAAGTGGCTTTGGAGGTTAGGAATGGGGGATCTCACAAAGTACAAGGCTGTATTTTTAAAATCACTTTGAGACAAAAACAGAAGAGGAGTTTGAATCTAGAAAAGTTATTTTGGCCTCTTCTCCCTCCTAAAAGTAGATGAAAACTCATTTACTTACATATGAGCAAAGGAAAGAGTATGCAGTCTAATAAAGAGAATGAGCAGAGTAAATTCCCTAAGGCCTGGGAGGCACATGGAAAGACATGCCCACACAACAGAGGAAAACTGAACCCAGATTTCCAAAGTGAGCCCAAAGAAACCAAATAGCTGGTAGGAGCTGTGACAATAAATCACAGATAGCAAAACTCAGAAATAAGGTGATTAAGGAAGATTTAAAAAGAGAGTTTACACAGAGTGAGAAAAAGCTAGGAATAAAATAATAAAATAATTTCTGTAACGAAGTTGAATCCAGAGGAACACAAAAGCAAATAAACAGAAAGGGTAATGCAATGAAAGAAATAGAACATGGAAAGGAAGAAAATGTTAAAAATAAAAAAGGTATGAAGAAACATTTTAAAAACAAGCATTGGTGAGAAAAGGATAGGCTTAGAAGATTCAACATATGTCTAATAAATGGCTTCATTACCTACAATAATGAACTTTAGGGTTTGTGGATAAAATTCAGGTGGTATGTGGACTTGGTTGGGAAAAATGTCTTCATTTCTGCCAACCTCTAGCTGAAATTTTATATTTTTCTTTTAATTATCAGTGCACCAAAGTATACAGTACTATTAAGAATACCTGTGACTTTGTTACTCAAAGTAATCACAAATATGATAATAATATCCAATTAATAGTTTTAAAAAAATCTCCAAATATCATTTATGTTCATCATTCTTTAAATCTGATAGTTACTAGGCCTGCCACTAGGTCTTATTATTGAATATGTTAATAAAGAAGTAAGTATATTATTATATCACAATTTAAAAATATTTTGAGAACTATATTTCAATATATGAGTTTTCTTTGATATTCTAAGTATTCCATTTTATGCACCTAAAAATATTATTCTAATAAAAGGTCCATTGGTTTCACCAAACTGCTAAAAGTTTCCATGGCACAACAAATTTTGTAATCTCTATTATAAAAAAAAGAGGGATATTAGATTTAAAAAACTTTCCTGAAATAAAAGACAGTTTGAAATTACATATCCAGAGGAATGGAAATTCAGCTATAATAGCAAACACTATCCTGTAAAGAAAAATCCTTTCAACATTTCAGCAAAAAGACCAAGAGAAAGAAAATTAGATTGCCATCAGAATCTTTAACAGTAACACTTTTATGACCAAGGAAAACACAGTAACATTTTTAAGAAACCTTAGGAAAGAAAATGTGAGCAAGGAATCTTATGTTGAGCCAAATTAACCTTTAAGTGTAAAAAGTCTCTGATAAGCTGATGTAACCATGCAAGAACACAGAGAATATTATTCTCATGTGCCTTTCCTGAGGAATCTCTCAGACCATAATCAAATAAGAATGGAATTTAAGAGTAAGCATTTTGAAACTTTTATGGTGATTTGACATTGCCATGACATCCAAGCACAGGAATCATTTCTCTAGTAATTTATTTTCATTGTACTCTACAAAAGTATTGGTCCATAAAAGATTGGAAAAAAAATTTTAACTCTCCATACTAAAAAATAAGTTTCAGACAACCAAATTTACCATAAGGGAGAACATTAAATACAAATTTACCTGTACAGTTAAGACCAAAAAAATCACTATAAAGGAGACAGAGCAGCATGCAATGTCTATATGCTCTGACATGGTTGATAACATGACTATTTTTTAAATGGGGAAATTGGAAATAGGGAGATTTATAAAAGCTGCCTTCTGTTTCTGCCTGATGAAAAGACCTAGAAACAGTGACCAAAGTATGTGACAAGCATCTCTCTCACACAGGCTGTAGTCTTGAAGTACTATGTCCTACTGCCTGGGTTTGTATGATTCCAAGTCTGAGGCAGGAAATGGATATGATTAGCCTGCTCTGTATCAGAAAGCAAGGAAGCTGATAAAGATTACCACAGATTGTCAGAAAGACTCAGTGGCTAGCTCAAAGAGGCTCCTAGCAGTCAAACATGGGATAAGCAAAGTTAAGAACTCAGGGAGACCTGAGAATATCAGAGACAGAGGGAAAGGCCTGGGTAGAGTAGGAAACATTAACAAGATAGGGGGATGAAATAATGGGTGGGGAATAATTGGTAAAAAAGAGACCTGAAAAAAGAGATGTTGAAAGTGCCTTCCCACGCTAACGTGGAATTCTGTCTCTGCCAATTTTCTGGCCACTTGCTCAGGGTAATTGAGGCATTTATCACCTCTGCAGTGAGAGAAATACAGAGACTTGTGTTGTTTGGTGTGACTGGAGTGGATGGAAGTACATGGATGGGCTGTGCCTGTGCATCTCCCTCTAACTCAGCAGCCCCCCATCTCCATCACTCAGCTGCAGTTTCAGAAGGGCTTTCCTTGTGATTCCTATTGTATATTATGAGAGCGCTAGATCAACTTAAATGATGGTTCACCTTTATTTGTTTATGAACTATGTTCCTCTTGCAATTTACAGCATAGAATGGATGATGGTCTTTACCTTTTAAATGGGTTGGTTAGCCTCAGAAAAGAAGATAGCAACTGTAAGAGCTCTTGAAAGACTCAAATTCATGTACCACCGAGTCGTATTCCTGAGGAAAGAAACATGACTCTTCTTTGATACTCTGAGGTTCATAATTATTCTTCTATGAGAAGATATTAAGGGATATCTAAACACATAATGTGTATTTTATGTTCCTAGGCCTTCTGTTTCATGCACTGTTCCTTTGAATATTCTACTATTTTAAATCAAGATTAAAACAGGCCTTGGGATAACTAGATAGCATTGCCCTTAAGTAAAAGGACCTTGAGACAAAAACATAATAATCATCTCCCATTTGCATAATGCTTTCACATTTTTTTCAAAGCCTTTTTCATATCTATTATTTCACTTGATCTTCACAACAACCATGTGAGGCTGTTCACTTTAAAGAAATGAACTTGAAAGCAGTGAACATTTAAAAGGTTTCCAAAAAAATGTAGTAAAACCACAAAGAAAATTCCCAGAGCATCTATACCACAGCTCTAACTTAAACTGTATTTACTGCAAATTGTATTGGCTCGGAAGAGATGGTGGCTCGTAAATACAGTTTCTCTTTCCTGAACCACATTCAAACTGCAGTTGTTATGAATACAAAAGAGCTTTCTGAGTACATAACTGTAGTTTTGCTGCATTAAAGTGAAAGGCTGGCATTTGGACTAGAAAACAGGCTGTAACTGTGTCTGTTCTGCATGGCAAGCATCTCAGTGCCTGCCAGCAATAGGGATGGATTTACATATATTGACTCAATCCAGCATATGAGTAACGATCAATTTTCTTGATCTATTCTGTTCTGTCAATCTGTGCTTTTGCTAGCAAATGAGGAGACATTGCTGTCAGCCAGAAATAGAGTTTCCTGGGCTTATGTGAGCTTTTAAGATCCCTTTTCTACTTAATTAAAAGATACATACTGTATTTGGCAAAGAGCATCCCGCAAGTAAAAGTAACAAAATTTGCTATGTATAGATGGTATAGATGGGTTCCTGGAAGAAAAGTCATGAAAGATGGCTAAATAAATGTAAAGGCAGACTTCTGTTTCTGAGGATGGTATAGTTTTATGTCAATTTTATTAATAGTAACATAAATACAGAAGGACAAATACAATTTGTCAGGAGTAGCCAGTAAAAGCATCCTTTTCAGTAGTTACCGATTACTTTTCCAGGTAACAATCTGTAAGAGAAAATGCTTTCCTCTTTTGTCTCTCATGTTAATAAATCATGTCATTTTAATGCATTTGGTTTTGTCCCAGATGAACTTTCCTGGAGCTGTAAGTGGGAACAAATAATATATAGAGAGTGAGCAAGAAATATTCCCAAGGAAAATCTTGACACACGTTGAGCCTCTTCAGGTCCCATTTACCCCAGGGAACCCATCAGGCCTCCAGGCAAAATCTCAATACTCTTCAGAGTTAGTTTTACAGTGGGTAACCAAATATTTTTGTCATAGGGTACAGTGGTGCAATCTTATAGTTTCTACTCTGACTTTCAAGTGTTTTGAGGATAGAGATTCTGAATCTGTATAGGAAATGGGTATCATTATTTATGCATTTGTTGCTTTAACTAGCTGTTGGGCTGATTGGGTTTGGCTTCTGTCTGTTCTCTAAGATCTTCTGGAAATGTTGGATTTTACCAGGGGACAGATATTAGGAATAGCACACATTAGGAAGGAACATAGCTGAAGTTCTCTGCTCCCATGAAGGGGACCAAAGCCCTGACCCAGGAACCAGGAGGTCCTGGTTCTGGCCCAGTTCTCCCATGAATGAGTTCTATGACCATGAGAAAATTATTGCCCTTTTCTGCACCTAGTTTTCTCATCTGTACAATGAAGATGTTGCAGTAGATGAACAATTTTAAAACTGAATTTAGGGAGTCTTTTATTGTTACTGTATTTGTTGTGGTGACTGTGATAAGTGATCTTTGATGTTACTATTTTTAATTGTTTTGGGGTATAATGAACTTGTACCCATGTAAGATGGCAAACTTGATTGATAAATATGTGACTGCTCCACTGCCTGGCCATTCCCCCAGCTGTTTCCCTCTTCTTGGGCCTCCCTCTTCCCTGAGACACAGTGATATTGTAATCAAGCCACTCTATTACCCTACAGTGGCCTCTAACTGTTCAAGTGAAAGGAAGAGTCCCACACTGCTCACTTTAAATCAGAAGCTGGAAATGAAGTCATCTTAGGGAGAAAGCCTTGTCACAAGCAGAGACAGGCTGAAAGCCAGGTCTCTTATGCCAAACAGTTAGCCACACTGTGAATCCAAAGGGAAAGTTCTTGAAGGAAATTAAAGGTGTTACTCTGGTGAGCACACAGATAATAAAAAAGCGTAACAGCCTTATTGTTGATATGGAGAAAGTTTTAGTGGGCTGAATAGATCAAACCAGTCATAACATTCCCATAAGCAAAAACCTAATCCAGGGCAAGGCCCTAACTCTTCAGTTCTATGAAGGCAAAGAGAGTAAAGGAAGCTGCAGAAGAAAAGTTGGAAGCCAGCAGAAATTGGTTTATGAAGTTCAATGAAAGAGACCATCTCCATAACATAAAAGTGCAGAAGCATCCAGTGCTGTTAAAGAAGCTGCAATAAGTTATCCAGAAGGTCTAGCTAAGATCAGTAATGAAGGTGGCTGCACTAAACAATAGGTTTTCAATGTAGATGAAACAGCTTTATATTGGAAGAAGATGCCATCTAGGACCCTCCTAGCTTGAGAGAAGTCAGTGCCTGACTTCAAAGCTTTAAAAGAGAGGCTGACTCGTCTTAGGGACTAATGCATCTGGTGGCTCTAAGGTGAAGCCAATGGTCATTTACCATTCCAGCAGTCCTAGGGCCCAATTATGCTAAATCTACCTTGCCTGGTCATCCAAGAGCTTGCTGGAAATGTAAAGTGAGATGTTGTTTTAATGCCTTCTAACACATCTATTCTGCAGTCCATGGACCAAGGAGTCATTTTGATTTTCAAGTCATATTATTTAAGAAACATATTTCATAAGGGTGTAGCTACTCTCTATATATGATTCCTATTTTGGATCTAGGCCAAGAAAATTGAAAATCTTCTGGAAAGGATTCACCACTCTAGAACCATTATGAACATTCATGATACGTGGGAAAAGGTGAAACTATCATCGAACATGAGTTTGAAGGATGCTGATTGCAACTTCTGTGGATGATTTTGAGGGGTTCAAGACTTCAGTTGGAGTAATTAATTGGAGATGTTGTGGAAAAAGCAAGAGAATTAGCATTAGAAGTGGAGCCTGAAGATGTGATTGAATTGCTGCAATCTCATCAAACTCAAATGGATGAGTTGCTTCTTATGGATGAACAAAGAAAGTGGATTTTTGAGATAGAATCTATTCCAGGTGGAGGTGTTGTGAAGATTGTTGAAATGGCAACAAAGGATTTAGAATACTACATAAATTTAGTTGATAAAAGATCAGCAGGGTTTCAGAGGATTGACTCCAAATTTGAAAGAAGTTCTACTGTGGGAAAAATGCTATCAAACAGCATCACATACTACAGAAAAATCACTCATGAAAAGAAGAGTCTATCTATATGGCTGACTTCACTGGTGTCTTATTTTGAGAAATTGCTACAGCCATCCCAGGCTTCAGCAGATACCACCTTAATCAGTCATCAGCCATCAACATCAAGGTAAGAGCCTCCAACAGCAAAAAGACTATGACTGGTTGAAAGTTCAGGTGATGATTACCATTTTTTGACAATAAAATATTTTTAAATTAAGATGTGTACTTTTTTTAGACAATGCTATTGCACACTTAATAGATTATAGAATCTACATAAAACTACAGAATTGACTAAAAAATAGACTACAGAATTGATATAAAACTATACCATCCTCAGAAACAGAAGTCTGCCTTTATATTTATTTAGCCATATTTCAAGGCTTTTCTGCCAGGAACCCATCTATACATAGCAAATTTTGTTACTTTTACTTGCGGTGTAAACATAACTTTTATATGCACTGGGAAATCAAAAAATTCATTTGTCTCAATTTATTATGATATTTGCTTTATTGGAATGGTCTTGGAACTTAGCCTGCAATAGCTCTAAGGTATGCCTGTAGTCTACAGAAGGAAATAGACCTGCTAGTTACTGAGATCTACCCCTAAATAAAATTTGCTTTCATTTGTTTTACACATTATATTGTTTTAACCCTAGGGAGAAATCCAGGTAGTTGAATAAGAGAAATAATTTGTGGAGCAGCCTTAGAAAAATTCCAGCTTTCTAAAATACTATATGAATGCAGGAAATTTTCCTGAGAATTACTTTTAGTCTTACATTTCAATGAAACACAGCCATGGCAAGGGGGCATTCCATCAGTCACAAGTCTTCTTTTGTGTTAGACAATGTGCTTAAATCTTTTCGGTTCTGTGTGTCTATGCAAATGGCTTTTTAGGAGAGATCACATGCACAAGAATATGAAAGATTAGCTTTGCTTACCTTATATTTGGGGATAAGGTACACCCTTTAGGTTTTAGCATGATTGGCAAATGTTTGATGGAGCCAGCTCCTACTGACTCATGAAAGCCAGGAATTGTTGAAATCTTTCCCCATTTTTGCTTCCAGTTACTTCACATTAGTAGCTTGAAGTCAGTCTTTGTGGGAGCATTTACACCATGGAAATTAGCAATTAGCTTTTCCTCATTGCAGCAATCCCATTGTTATACACTTAGCGGCACACCGCTGCCTGACAGGTATTCACATTTTTGAAGTTGTGACTGTTTGTATTTATGGACAGAGAGCCTTCATAGAGAATATTCACTGAACAGAGTCTTCTACCATTGAAGGTTTTTTTTTCTCCTCTTTTTTATTAGGGAGAAAAGCCCCAGAATTTTCAGTACACTTCTGTGACTTCTCCTTAGTTAGACCCATGTTCCATGGCCACTCAAGGGTGGCTGGGATAGTAAGTATGTGCATAATGGGGATGGGGTTTCCATATTTGAGGCTGTCAATCCTGATTTAAACTGTGGAGCTGGACATAATAATTCTAAACAAAACTGAGGGTCTATTAATAAGGAACACAGGGTTTTGTACTTGGCCAGGAAATGAATGATATTTCCCACATAATACAAGAAGAGGATGAATGTGGTCTCTACAATCCAGAAGCCTGAGCCATAAAAGAACTGAAATAAGTTCTCCCTGTTTTGTTTTAGTTTTAACAGCTGTTGGCATTTTATGCTCAAACTTTTAAAGCAGTGATTCTCCAAGTGTGGTCCTCAGATCAGTGGCATTAGAATCATTGGGCAACTTGTTAGAAATGCAGATTCTTGGGCCCCACCCAAAATCTCCTGAGTCAGAAGCTGTGGAGGGAGGAAGTAATGAGGGAAGGTGTGACTAGGGGTATGGTCTAGTAATCTGTGCCTAATAGGTGCTCCAGATAATTCTAATGGACACTAAATCTTGAGAACCACTATCTTATGAGTGTGCCTAACTATCAATGTGATATGTAAAGTGAATGTCAATTAATAATAGACACTGAGCTGGTGTTAGGCATATAGTGGGCACAGTTGTTCATTCATTCATTTACTTAATATACAGTTTTAAAAACACTTGCTGTTGTTACCTTGTGTAATGCACCTGTTGCCCTCCAGCAGCCAGAATGATCTTTTACAAAGGTAAACCAGTTGTGCTGTTTGCTTGTTTAAAACCTTTCAGTGACTTGCATAACACGATAAAATACAAATTCTAAGTCCCTTGGTGGTTTGGCCTGCCTGCCTCCCCCAACTCCTTTCTTACTCTTTCCTCTTGATCTGTAGCATGACTACCATCTTTCTATGGATGGCTCTTCCTTGTCATTCTAGTTCTAGCTCAAACTTCACCTTTTCAGAATTGACTTCTGACCACCTTATCAGTGGTGCCCCCACGTGCCCTCACTTACCTTAATCATGTTAACCACAGATTTTCTGACATATAAAATTCATAGCATATGAAATTACTGTGTCTATTGATTTGCTTATTGTCTGACTCTTCCACTAGAGTGTAGCTCCATGAGGGTTGCCTACTGCCTCTCAGTGTCTAAGTGACCCTGAAATGCTGGTATCAACACGTTTGTTGAATGAATTGCCAGGTATTACCCTAGAAATGCCGGAACTGAGATTTGAATTGCTAAAGAAAATGAACAGCTGAAATCAGTGCTTTGGCAGAGACATATCGTGCTTTTATTCACTTGTAAATTATAATCTATTTGTAGAAACTTAAATTTACTTAAAAGAAGCTCTTTAAGGGATCGTCAAACACACTTGTCTGGACAAAATCAGTTTGTTTCAGGTTGAGCTGGCAGTGTGTTCATTTATTGACAGGAAATTGCTAGGAACTTGAAAAAGAGTATCAGAATATCTTATACCTAGCACAACATCAGATAAGCAAGTAACTGACTCAGAAAATTTATGATAGGCTTACGAATGTTTTTCCTAAGGGCTATTCTGGAAATAGAAAGATGAAATCAGACTCCAGTGCCATCTAGTGGTCATGGTAAGTTCCTCTAGATATAAAATCCAATATACTCTAATACTGATTTTTAATTTCTTGTTTGGGAGGGTGTGTGTGTGTGTCTGTCTTTCTAGTCTTACATGTTAATGTTAGTCATATTAATGGTCATACAGGTTAGTCAAATTTGGCCAAATTCTAGGGAATTCATAAGGAACATGAATCCTTCACGTTGTCATGTTATAATAGAAATATATTTACAAATAATAATTATATTAGGTAACCACTCATTTTAAGCTTATGTAACACCTGGGAGACTGAAACTATTTGTTTCACTCCTTTGGTTGGTGGACATTGGTGGCCACTCAGAGGCAAAGAGAGAATCCCAAACTTCTGATCTCCAATCACCATCTTCTACTCTACTTTGTTGTATGTTCAGATGTACCATCCTATTCCTGTTTTCCATCTTTTCCAATTAGCTCATATAAGGCCCTTTGCATAAGATAACCAAATCTTCAGTTGGAGAAGCAAAATGGAGAAGTGGTTTTAAACAAAAATTAGAACCCCCCAAACTTTTTAAATAAAATTATTTTCATCTCCTATTGCTATAACATGGTTCATAAGGTCTGCAGAAACTAATGGAAATTAATATTCTGGGTGCACATAAAAAAGGCCATGCCCTGTGCTAAGCATTTTGTGTATATATATCTTCACACACTGAACAATACTGTGCAACATGGAAGATGACTCTCTATTTTTAAAAAAGGTACAGTAAGACTAATTTGTCATTTGTTGAACCCTTAATATATGTGAGGCATTGTGTGATATGTGAGGCATTGTGTGATATGTTTTCCATGAATTCTTTTATTTAATCCTGCAAGCTTTTCAGAAGTAGTATTTTCAGAAGTTATTTGCCCCAAATCTCATATCTGGAGATTGGCATCAGAATTCTTCTGGCTGGCTCATACTGTGCTTTGTCTACTCCTTTTCCAGCATTTTAGAAATAATTCTGGTTTTTAATTGTTTGATAAATATTTCTCCTTCCACTCCATGCCCCATCAGATGATCAGCAGTTTGAAGGCAGGGACCACATTTGATGCCTGGTTGTAAGAACTCAGTATTTGTTGAATGTGTTGAAGGAGGTAGGCTTGAGATGGTTCTAGTACACTAGTTATTAAACTAGAGTTAACAATTGTGTAAGTTTTCTAACATTTGTTGGCTTGATTTATATTTTTAAAAGGTCATTCTGACTACTAGAGGGCAATGGACTGTATTATATGAGATAATAGTAGCAAATATTTATAAATGTTATGGGGTAAATGGAAGTTTTCATCCAGAATTTCCAGAATTTCCTGGCTGGCTTTAATCTATTTACACACCAATGGATATTTACCATGGCAGAGCCTCCAGTCAATTTGGGGCAAGAGGTGGAGGGAAAATAGCCTCTCCTCCCTCTGTTCCTGGTACCTGATTTGTCTGATGCCTGCCAGTCACCAGGGACACACCCATGGAGTTCCTGCTGGAAGGCGTGGGCAGGGAGAGGAGAGCATACATAGTGGCCACAGGAGTGAAGCTGGTTTACTAGCAGGGGCCAGAGAGGAAGGACTTAGGAGCACACCAGGGGAAGCCAAGCAAGAGACTGAGCTGTGAGCAATAAAAATCCTTTCTCCCAACCTGCCCTTCCCTTTGTCCCCCTTTGGTTTCATCAGATTCATAGGAAACTTGCCCTGGATGGGAAACCCCTTTATACTGCTGGAGCTACAGATGTATATTAAGTAAATGAATGAGTGAATAAATGTGCCTAACACCATCTTAGGGCTTACTGGTAAATGACATTCACTTTACACAGGTTAACTAGTTGGTTAACATTTGTATTATTAATTTATTACTGCATAAAAGATGATCCCAACACTTAGTGACTGAAAACAAAAGCTTTTGCTGTCTCCCAGTTTCTTTGGGTCAGGAATCCAGGAGCAGATTACCTGGGTCTCTCACAAGGCTGTGGTCAAGATTCTATCCAAGGCTACAGTCACCTCAGTGCTCAGTAAGATCTGCTTCTAAGATCATACACATGGCTGTTGGCAGGTCCCAGAAGATCCATGTTCAAGCTCATTCATGTGGCCATTGGCAGACTATCTTGCTACCATGTCAGTTTCTCTACAAGGCTGCCTCACCATATGGAAGCTGGCTTCCCCCAGAGTGAAGTGACCGGGAGAAAGAAAGACAATTCCCAAGATAGGTAGGAGCCACAGTCTTTTTATAACCTTACCTCAGAAATGATATCTTTCCCTTCTGTTGTATTCTCTTCATTGGAAGTGATTTAAGAAATCTCTCTCCCACTTAAAAAAGGATGTTATGAAAGGGCATGAATATTAAGGAGTGGAGATCATTGGGGTGACCTCGGAGGCTACCACTGATGACACTGGTGACATATCCATGAGTATTAAGCCTTAAAATCACTCTGTAATATCAATGCCTTCCCCTGTTAACCAATGTTTTATAATCTTGCTGAGTCTAGATAAAGCATAAGAGGACTAGTTCTGGCATTAGAGTAGATCCAAATCCATATTCCCACACTTAATAGCTATAACCCTTTTGATAACTTTAGTCCTTATATCATGAAGTAGGCATTGTAACACTACTTGCCTCATAAGTCTGTCATGAGGATTAAATAAGAGAGTACCATAAATTGCTAAGTACAGTATGTGACACATGAAACCAACAAAATAATCAGTCTACATACACTTTTGAATTTATTTTGAGTTCTCCAGAGTGCTTTCTTTTGTATTTCATGTTTCACTTTAGTAAATGTAATCCTAGTAAGGTGGTAGGATTTGATATCATTGTACCCATTTAAAGTATTTAATATTTGAAACAGGTAAAAATCGAATGACTTGTCAGTAGATGTTGAAGTCAGGCCTGTAACAGAGTTTTTCTTTTGTCCAACTAATTTCTCTTTCCAAAATCTCCCTCCCTTTCCCATCCCCACTCCCTCCCTCTTTCTTTTTATTTTTCTTTTTCTTCCTTCTTTCCTCCCTTCCTCTCTCTCTCTCTTTCTTTCTTTCCTTCTTTCTTTTCTTCCCTTCCCTCCCTCCCTTCCCACCCCTTCCTTTACCGTCCCTTCCCTTTCCTTTCTTTCTTTATATCCCAGTGTGATAGGTGAGGGACTAGCCAATATATTTGGTGTTTATTGTCACAAAGCCATAAAAATCACCTATGTATGAAACCAAAAGTTGTCTTAGAAATAGACTCATACTTTGAATGTCATAAAAGAACCAACTATAATCTAACTGTAATACATGTACCACATTCTAAACTGTGCTGTTATGGTAGCTTAGGAAACCCACATCCTGGCTTTGGTTCCTCATTTGAAGAGTATGGTTTCTCTGTTAAGTTAATGAAAAACAACCTCATGAGACTCAGATTCTATCCCTTAATTTGAGAATGTTCTACCAAAGGCCTAGGAGACCTTCTTATGATAAATTCCAAATGATATTCTACCTAGGCCAACAATAAAATTGTGTAATAGAGACATAGAACCAAAAATACATTCCTATTTAATTTCTATTATTCTCCAAGTTCTCAGCCCCTTCTCTCCCTTTTCCTTCCAGAAAACCTCAAATTCAAGCCAAACAATAATGATGGAAACATTGTTGGCTATGTGTCATAATCACATCTGTCTTCAGCAACAGCGGACTCTATTCCCCAGATATTAGATTGAGCCTTGAATCATTTTAACTTATGAATCTGAGCTATTCAGAAGAAAGGTCATTTTATTATTGAAACTCAGAACTTCCCTCTCTCCATTTCCCTCTTTGCAAAATAAATAAGCAGCATCTTGTCTGACCAAGTATATCAATCATTTGTTGCTGATCTCCTCTCCTTTAAATGGTTATAGCCTTCTTCTAAACCCGCTGTTGTTGCATCACCCACATACATAAAGATACCCAACTTTTAAGACTTTTGCTTGTTGGAGTTTATTATGTGCTTTGGATGGGTTAGAAGGAGGAAAATGAGGGAGAACAGGAGAGAGAGGTTATTATAAATGAAGAAGGGGTGAAAACAATGCTTAGAGGATTTATATCTAATTTTTAAAAATTACTGGAAATGTGTCTAAGAGAAAACCAAGTTCTTAACACCTTTGTGGTGTATCAAACAAAGTAGTCAGTGCCACTTTAGTGTTTAAAAGACAGAAGTCTTTCAAAGTCAGGCTCTGTAAGCTTCTTTACGTCCCTTCCCTGGCTAACAGACTTAACTCTTCTGGGAGGCCTCCAAAGGCAATAGGTCATCACCACCACTCGTGTCCATGACTATCCCTACAGCCAAGTGAGAGAATCACATCACCACTCTGACCTTTCCATGGGCTGACCTAATAGAACACCATGTTCTTCAGAGCTGATAAAGGCTGAACAGGATGCACATCAAAACACCAGTGCCACCAAAATAAAAAGTGTCTGTAGGTGTAGGGGTGTGTATGTGTGTGTGTGCACACGTGTGTGTACACCTGTTAAATCCATATATACACATTGATACACAGATAAGCATGTGTATGTATTTTTGTACCTACTTATCTACCTGTAATCAAAAGTCTTTAAGCAATAGCTCATGGTCAGTCCACATCTGGAGTACTGTATACTGCCCTGGTCATACATTTTATGAGGGTCTTAAAGCACAGTAAATTATATCCAGATAAGGAATCTAGGCCAAGGAAAGATCAGGAAACTACTAGGTAGAATGAGCAGAAAAAGAAAGTAGGTATTATTGCCCTAGAGAAGTAAAGTATAGTAAGAGCAGAGTTACTCTCAAATACTAGAGCAGTGTCATCCGGAGAAGGGAAGAACTGCCTCTATGTCACTCCAGGGGCAAAGCTAGAACAACTGATGAAATGGCAGGAAGATTGGTCCTCAAACCCTGATGGACTTTCTAACAACTTGAGAATACAGCAGAGTAATCAGACCAGTGAACTCAGCTGTCCCCCCCAGTGTCCAGTCCAACTAACTGGGGCATCCTGCCCTTGCGGAAATCTAAGGAAGGACACTGGATGCATCTTAAGAACCAGACGCAGGCAGTTTCTAAGAGGTACTGCTGATCCAACGGAATAATATCAATAATACCAACACAGCAGCAGTTATGTAGTATACTTAATCTGTCCTAGGTCCTATGCAATTTACCTGTCTAAAGGTAGCCCCTGAGAGATTTTTAACTTCTCTTGTGGGGCAGGAAGTAGGAAACTAATTTCATTTTTTTTTTTTTTTACACTCTAGGATAAGTGGAATGGCAGAGAATTCAATCAGATAAAATAAAGTGCCTCAGTTCTTTGGTTGGCTTTAAATTATCTCCACCTTTAAACACAATGTGGGATATACATACAATGGAATTTCACTCAGGCATAAAAAAGAATGAAGTTCTGATACATGCAACAATATGGATGAACCTTGACAATATTATGCCCAGTGAAATAAGCTGGACATGAAAGGACAAGTACTGTAAATTGCACTTACGAAATATCTAGATCAGGCAGATTCATAAGGAAAGTAGATTAATAACTAGGGAAGGGAGAGGGGAGAATGGAAAGTTATTGCTTAATGGATATAGAGTTTCTGTTTGGGGTGATGAAATGTTCTGGATATAGTGATGATGTTTGCCTAAGAATGTGGATTTTTTTAATGCCACTGAATTATACACTTGAAATGGTTAAGATGGTAAATTTTATGTATATTTTATCAAATAACAAATATCAAATCAAATCAAATTTTAAAAAGGGGTATCTGCCCTGGAATATCATATATTCCTTCCTGCTTAATCAGAGAATTTGGTTTAAACTGGGAAATTCCTGAAGAGAAGAATCAGTGCCCCACACGGCAAGGCCTGGGCCCAGAGCTGTTCAGAAGTTATTTTCAGAAGGGTCTGAATGGGGGGAATACCTGGGCTTCAAGCCAATGATGTTTCTCAGGAGTAATACTGAACCTTAGGAGTGGTCAAGAGGACCTCTGTTCTGATCCTTTTGATTTAGAGTAGTGCTGTCTAATAGGACTTCCTGTGCTGACAGAAATGTTGTATAGATGTCCAGTAGCCATTAGCCACATTTGACTATTAAGCATTTGAAACATGCTCAGCATCATGCACAGCTGATTCTTAATTTTTATTTAATTTTTAAGAATTTAAATTTAAATAGCCACAGTCATTAACATAGCTGAACAGCATAGTTTGGTCCTCAAATTAAAACTACACTGTCTTAGAGCATTCGACTCCAGCCTTTTCCTGACCACACCCCTCCCCATGAGGTGAACAGTAGAAAGGGCCCATTGGTCTTAAACTGCCCTCTTCCACTTGGCTTCTCATGTGCTAGGAGCAGGATCAATGAGGGACAGATGAGTGCCAGAACTATACAAAAAGGTCTGAGTCACTTTCAGGGAATTTGGAATTAGGGTCATAATAAGGAATAAAGGGGCATACAGGGGCATACACTGTGCCATGTCCCAGTGGATGGGAAGCTCTGATATCACTCATTGCTTCCCCTATTTGGGTAAGCCTGTCCCAGAACAAATATGAGAGAGACAAATTTCTCCTAATAGAAGTCCTGTTCAGAAGTACTTTACTAAATTGTCTTAGTCTAAAAAAGAAGACTGAAGCTGGGCCTTAAATTAAAGAGGAACTCTCTCAGGCCCCATTCAACACAGTCACCACATGCTTCAAAAATGCAAGGGCCCTGAGAGTGGCGGAAGCAGCTAAGCTCAGAACAAGAGCAGGAGGACAGCAGCCAAGGACCAATTTACAGGAGATGCTGAGGGTTAGGGTCTGACTGGCTGGGACAGGAGGCTAATTTGTGGCTCTGAAACCTGTGGCCACGATGGTTTCCTGCCCCCACTGAATACAGGATGACATTGTGCTCATTTACTGTCTCCTTCCTCAGTAGGCCATATGGACAGCCATTGGTAGATTTCTAAAAATACAGAATTAAATCTCCTCTCGCCTCTATTTGAATAATTCCATGCTTTTTATTATTGTTTCCCAGCAGTGGACTCAGAGAAGAACTGCATGTTCTAGCCAAGCCTAATGATTGTTTTATAAATATTTATAAATCTGATACTATCTTCTTTTCTTTCTCCTCTCTGCCTGGCTATACATTATTTGGAGGCCCATTCTTCCCTGCCTAGCAGCTCCTTTGACGTTTTGCTGGGCAGGGAGGATATTCAGAGTTTGAAATTTTTCTTTGATTTGCTTGCCTGTACTTTGGGAGTCTTTGTTAAGAAGCTTCCTTCTGAAGTATTTAAAGGTGGCCTCCTGAGGCTGCCTCATTGTTCACATGTGCTGAGACCGAATTGAAGCCTCTTAGTAGAGATTTATTTTCTTTTGCAGAAGAGAGAATCTGTTTAATAAATTCATTTATCAACAGAGAAAAGTTCCCTCTGATTGGAGCAATGTCTTTTGCCTATCCTGAAAAGCATTAGGAATTGGGGGGTAAGGAGGGGGCAGTAAACATCTGGAGCAGGAAAGTCAAGAATTGAAATGAATAACCAGTTCTATAAATCAGGTCTTATTCCTGGAAAGATTGCTGTCCGTTTTCTGGCAGTGGATGGCACTTCATCTGTGTTGTCTGGAAATCTGCCCCAGTGGCCATGGCTTTCAGAAAGTAGTGCCAGACTAATTAGATTAAGTTAACTGTGCCCAAACTACTATATTGGATTGATCTCATTTTTTATTCTAAGCATGTAATCACTATGGAAACTAATTGCTATATAAATGCCAGTCCCCTGTCTGGCACCAAGAGGTTCTCCTGATCTTCACTGACTGTGATGAGATGATGTCACAGCAGAGAAGGCACAGTGAACCTGACAGGCCTCAAAGTGGGTGCCACCTTAATCAGAACTTGCTTTCCTAGCTTGCAGGTGTGCCCAGAGCCAAGGTTATTAAATTAATATCTTACTAATAATCTTGATAATAAAGAGAGTAGTGCTCATCCAGAATGCTTCATAGGAGAGCTGTTGAGGAGCAGGAGCACGGAACCCTAATGACCATAGCCCCCACCCCGTTGGCTACCATGAGCAACGACCATCAGAACGAGGGTACGTCACGTCAGCTTTCTACTCTGCATCAGGACAGGCTTCATGCAAAGTGCTTATCTTATCTCTCATTTTGCAATGATGCCGGGGAAACACTTGGCACATTTAAAAGCATTTGGGACAACCCTATGTGGTAGGCGATATCATTCCCAACTTTCTGAGAGATGAGGAATCTAAGGTTTAGTGACTGAGGTACTGGATAACTTTCCCAAGGTCAAGGAGTGACACGGTTGGGATGCTCTGAAACTGTCTGACTCCACAGCCGGTACTCTGAAGCCCTACACTATATCCTATAATAAGAAACTTGGGGTACCATAGAAAGAACTCTTTACTAGTCTCCATTTTTTCATCTCAGAAATATTTTCTGTTTTTTTTTCAGTTATTGGGTAAAGTTCTGTCTAGATGGACTTCTTTGCTCTTCAAGATAACTTCCAATAAGGACCAGGACAAAGATTAGTCCCTAGAGTATCAGTTGAAGAAAAGAACAAATGCATCCTCTCACATCTGAACAGTCCCCATGAAACCAAGACCTGTATCTTGTGGAGCCCAGGAGCTAATCTGGGGTAGAAAGTCCCATCCAGGGCCATGCAAGTTGCTTTCCCACTGCAGTTGGGGATAGAGACACGGTGTGATTGTTGAACTTGACAGTGGATTTGTAGTATGAGTCAGATGGCAGGATGATAAATATCTGAGGGCACATAGTGTGTCTT
Organism: Manis pentadactyla; assembly: GCF_030020395.1. Taxonomy (NCBI): domain Eukaryota; kingdom Metazoa; phylum Chordata; class Mammalia; order Pholidota; family Manidae; genus Manis; species Manis pentadactyla. The sequence goes on from NC_080026.1 coordinate 83,509,687, forward strand.
TTGTGGCAGTGGGATAAGTATTAAAATTGTGAGTAAGCCAGACAGCATGGCTGGGCATCTAAGTAAGTGGCTATTTTCTAGTAATTAATTTTTTGTCTGTATATTTTACCAAAGTATTAGTTTAAAAAGTATTGGGGAAAAAGAAGTGCTTTACCACAGATGGTTTGAGAAACACAACCTAGATTTTTCTTGAAAATGCCCTGGGGAATATGTCTTTTCTCACAGTCCATTTTTCATTCTGCATTAAAATAAGTGGCTGTTTGTTGGAGAGGGCAGATGACTTGCATTGCTGGGCTCTCTTATTAGGAAATTATGCATCAGATCCATTGAAGTCAAACCCAGCATGGGGAGATGCTCACACTTTGAGAGGCACAAGAGACCTGGAAAGAACTGAGGCTGTCATCTCCTCCTCACTGGGGGTGGGGTTTATTCTCATTAAGTTGAATAACAGAAAGAATTATTGGCCCTGTTCAAATTATTTTCTCTCACTCCTTTCCCTCCCTCCCTCCCTATACTTAAATGAACCTGCATGTGCAAAGAGCCTGCATGGAAACTGGTAGAATGTAAGTGCTCAGTAAGTGTTAGTGTCTTATCCTTCAAAAATGCTAGAAGGTAGCATGGAATGAAGAAAAGAGGTTGTACCTTTGAGCAAGACATGACCCAAGCTCTTTAAAATCAAGAACTTCAGGGTTAGCATCATAAAAATCATTTACAACTACCTTTCCCAAAGTGTTTTTCAACTATGTTAATTAGGTCCCAGTCTCTGCCACTGACTGTTTGACCTCTTTCAACTGTTTAAACTTTCTGAGCCCAAGAGTTTTTCATCTAATAAAAAGGGTTGATACAGTTTACTTTGCAGAGAGGCTGTAAGCTTTAAAGATAATATGCCCTTATGGTTGACACACATGCTGTGTGTGGGGGGTCATGGGGAAGACAGTATAGCATGGAGAAGACAAGTAGTGACTCTGTGGCATCTTACTATGCTGATGGATTTTGACTGCAATGGGGTATGTGGGGGGGACTTGATAATATGGGTGAATGTAGCAACCACAATGTTGATCATGTGAAACCTTCATAAGAGTGTATATCAATAATACCTTAATAAAAAATAAAATAAAGATAATATACCTAATACATAATAGACATTTGATAATTGATACTGTCATGTTATGTCTACACAGTTTTGCATTGACTATTCAGCATAAAACAGTCAAATCAGCCAATAGATATTGAGTACCACCTTGACTGACCCTTGTGTGGAGTAGATCTGCTATCTGTAACTACCTATCCTTTAATTCAAAAGTCAGGCTCTTAAGTCCAAGTGCCAAAAATATGCTGTCAAAGTACGAATACAAAATGCCTATATGTGTTCACTTAAAAAATATGTATCCTTCCTAAATTTGTCTTATATGGAATAATATTTGAGGCCTGCAGGGATGATTTATTATAGTCTGGCAGCACTGCTTCTTCAAAGCTGAATACACTGGAGGAAGATTAAGAGGGAAGATGGAACCATTTGACAATATAATTACACACACAACTTTTAATGTTATTGTGTATGTATCAAAGATAGTGTATTGAAATTTAAAGAGATAAATATTTTAGATTTAGAAAATGAGAACACTTTTTGTTGATGAAAAAGAAAAAAGGAATTTAATAATATGCCACTTAAACTTGCTTTAAATAATTATGTTATTTCAGATCTACAAGATAAACAGTCCACACCACAGAACAGGGCATGGGCTATAATTTAATAAACACAAGTCCCACAAGACTGATGAAGAATATGGCCAAAGGCTGAAATGGGATGCATACATGATCTGGGGGTGTGACTTCATCTGTAAAATGAATCACAGTCTAAACTTGGACTCAGTTGACTTACTGAAATCATACTTTTGCACGAAATGTTGTTTTTACTATAGGGGCACTTTTCCCCGCTTATTTTCAGTTGAGCTCTTTCAAACAAAGCACTCCAGTGTTCACTCAGGCCAGCTACAGACACTTTTTAGGACCTTTCCCTTCATATTCGACTCTCTCTGACCTACCTCTAAAACTGCCCTAACCTCATTGACTCCAGCTTCCTCACTCCCACTCCCTTCAAATTAACTGCAGAAAACAAATATTATAGAAGTTTTCAAAATGTATGTCCATGAATTCTGTAATCACTCTTTAACCTCAAGCAGAGGCAGTGTAGTGTGGCAGGAAAAATACAGTAGCAGCTTAGCAGGAAAGTGGCTCTAAGTCTGGCACTGCCATTAATGATCTGAGCACTTGAGGCAAGTCACGTCCTTGGTCTTGGCCTCAGTTTTTTCATTCATAAAGAGTGGGATGAAACCAGGGAATCTTAAACCAAGGAACTCAACTATGACATTCTATGATGCAGATTTTCTGCCTGCATTCAGTCAATGAAATCCATAGAGCAAATTCTTTCTCCAGTCCCACTTCTTATCAAATACATGATCATAAATGCATTAGTCTTTTGCAACATGTTTCCGTATATATCAAAATAGGCAAAATAATAGTATTTTCTTGAAAAGAGTTGCTGTAATGATTAAATGAGATTATCTAAAGAAACAGCCTGGCACAGTAGTTGCAACAGAGTAGGTATTCAATAAGTGTTGTCTATTATTTGGCCTTCAAGAGACACAGTTTTGATCCGTTTTGATAAAAAAAAGCAGTAAATACTAGGAGTTACTCAGAAGATATTATTTCCAGCAATATCATATTTCTCTTACCAATTTTCCTATTGCTGTCCCACTCAGCCTTTTTCTACTCAAGGGAAACCAGGCAAAAAACAGTCTATCTCATCAAAGGTCCCCATATAACAGCACCACTCCACTTTCTGGGGATTCACTTCATGGTTGGCTCTGGCTGAGAACCAGTTTGGTTTCCGTCTTTTGTTTTTTCAATCCTACATTCAAAGGATAAGTGTCTTGAGACATCAACTTAGATTAAATTCTGGGGTCAAAATTAAAATAAACTGACAAGTATTCCAGCGTAATGATTTTGAGTACGGCTCCAGGTTTGACGTTTCCCTTCCGAAACCTGCTTGTGTCTTATCTTGGGCTCCTTCATCCCTCCCTCCCTCATTCTCTCCATCTGTAAAATGCAAACAGCTAGAGCACATCTCTCTTAGGGTTGATGTGAAAAATAAATGAGTTATTATCTAGGACAGTACTAGTGCATATTAAGCACTATATATTTTGTAGCTATGATTTCTAATAGATTTCCTAGAGAAAGGTGGTATGAGAGAATTAGCTCCAGATGTATGAGCACTAACCCCAGATCATGCAGCTGTAGACCAGAGTGAAAAGATTGAGATTAAAGAAGAACAGTGTTTAGATATGTAGTGGGAACGAAAAGGATAATACCACAGTTCTATATAAAACAGAAGTGAAGTAACATTAATCAAATGAAGAGCATTTTACTGTTTCCCAAAGTACCTACTATATGCTAGCCATGCTCATACATTACCTCATTTAATCCTCATAGCAGTTCTCCCTGAAGTATCACCTGCCCTATTTTACTGATGAGTAAATTGAGGCCCAAAGATGTTAGTAGCTTGTCCAAGTTCACACAGCTAGTTAAGTGGCAGAGCTGAGATTTGAATCTGCTTTTGACTAGCTGCAGAATCCATGTTTATTTAGAATGTCATGTTGCCTTGCAGTTGAGATAGGGGGTAAAGGGGCAGGGAGAAATCTAAGGAGTAGGAGAGCTACTTCTGGAAAATTTATTTTACTTTTATCAAAAGTTTACCTATATAATTTTACACCATCAGATATTTCTTTCTTTAAAAACCTTAGATGAACTGATATCATCTCCCACGATACTTCACCATAAAGTAAATTTCTTAAGACATTAGAAGCTTGATAGTATTTTTTTCTTGCTTTGACAATAATTTAAACCCTTACTTCTCCAGGTGGAGGGAGGTTAAAGGACATTGACTGCTGGAAACTGACCAGTTTTATATAATACTTTTTTCAAAAGTTATAGTTATTCTTAAGTGAATATTAATTCAAGACATAACATTTTCAAGGTGGCATGCCAAAATTACTCATAGATGTGTTAGAAATAAAGAGCTTAGGATTAGTCATTTTTCTCTAAAGCATTTTCTTATTTATCTTCTTTTTAAAGCTGAAACCTTAACAAACCCAACTATTGTTGAAATAGCAGAGATTTTTCTTTTTTGCTGGAGTGATTATTCTTGAAAGAAAATGAGTCTTTTCAGAGTGAGGCTATAAAAATGGTGAAAAAGAAGGAAAAATCGTCAGAAAAACTTATTGAAAATCCCTGAAAAGATCAGAGAGTCACTTTTTGGTTGAGCTATAGCAATGTTTTTATTATGAGTTTGACATCTGACCTTACTGTCCTCCTTAACCAGAGATGTTCAACTTTTTATTTTATTAATTTCAAATTTATATGTGCATAAAGAAATAACCTATTTTCTCAGGAACATGTTCCATTATATATTATAAATAACACATTGAATCAGTTATTTTCAAACATATTTTTGTTTTCTCACTTCAGTTAATTTTGAGTATCAAACCAAAAGATGATCCCTTGAAACAACACAGAACTTTTTATTTTCCTTTTAATAAAACCACTCTTCTTTTTTATCACACTTTCATTAAACATTTTATGAATGTACTAAAAAATATTGAAGCCAACATTAAAATGCTCTACTTTCATAGCAGAATTATGTTCCTTCATTCTCCTCACACTGGAAGTCTTGGAACATTCCAGCCAGACTGTGAAATGTGGCCTTTGTAGGGCCCTGAGGGTCTAAGAGAGGCCTCCAGTGGAAAAAAACACCAAATGACCATATAAAAATAAAATAAAAACTGAATGAAATATTGCAATAGTTTCTTCTATGAAAATTATCTTGAAACTTTAAAGTGTCATTCATTCATTTATTCATTTAGTTAATTCATTTAACTAATACTTATTGAGGGCTTGCCACATGCTGGACACTGTGATGTAACAGTGAACAAATAAAATCTCGGCCACAAAGCTTACATTGTAGAGGGAAGAGGCAGATGAATCAGTAAAATGCACTTTATTTGAAGCTGATAGTAGGTATTGGGAAAAACATACAGAGAAGGAGGTCAGAGAGTGCTGGGTGGCATGGGGGATTGCTACTTCAAATAGGGTAGGCACAGAGGGCCTGACAAAGAAAGTGATTTGAGTAAAGATGTAGAAGAGTAAAGGGAGGAAGGAAATTGGACATCTAGAGAAAGAGCTTGCCAAGAGAGAGATACCAGTGTGTACAAATGCCCTGAGGTAGAACTGTGCTTAATGTGTTCAAGGAACAGCACAGAGGCTTATGTTTTAACAGGACCTTTCAAGTTGCTGTTTTCTATCAGATAGAAGGAGGCAAGGATGAAATTAGAGACACTAATTAGGAAAGAATTAGGTACTACAGGTAAAAAATGATGATGATATTAGCAGTGGAGATGATGAAAAGACAAAACCCATATAAATAGTGCTTACTTGTACTATTTCTTTTGTCTCTGAAAATAAGCACCCAAATAAGGCAAATAATGTTCAACATTTGTTTCTAATAGAGTTTACATCTATGCTTTTGTCAAAATCAATGCATCAGAGGCTTTTAAAAAGAGATTTTTGCATTTTTATATCAAATGTCACAAGTTGCACCAAAAAAAATTTCCTGGAATTTTGATTAGGATAATATTGCATATATAGATCAATTTGAAGATAATTGACATATTTAAATATTGAATCTTCTAGTTCATGAACCTGATATACTTTGTTCCATTTATTTAGGTCTCCTATAATATTTCTCAATAATGTTTATAATTTTCTGTCCAGAGGCATTGAACATCTTTGTTAGATATATTCCTTGTTTTATTTTTTCATTCTATTTTCTAATTGTTTTTGCTGGTATGTAGAAATCCAATCGATATCTATATATGGTAACCTTATTTAATAACTCTGCTAAATTATCAGTTTATCTGAAGATCCTTTGGACTTTTCTGAATATGCAGATATGTCTTTTGGAAATAGTGAATTTTGTTTCCACCTTTCTATACCACATAGGGCTGGCTAGAACCTCCTGTAAACAAAGATGAATAGAAACTGGTGAGCATCATTGTCCACTGATATCAGGTAGAAATCTTTCAACAGTTCACCATTACAGTATTTGCAGTAAGTGCTTAGACATTCTCTTACCAAAGTAAGATAATTTCCTTCTATTTCCCAAAGTGCTAAAATTGTCATAAATGTCGATCTTTTTTATCAGTCACTCTTTCTACATTTATTGAGTGAATCATGGAATTTTTCTACTTATTTTGTAAACATGGTAAATTACACTGATTAATTGTCAAATGTTGAACCAATCTTAAATTCTTAGAATAATTCCACATTAGTCTTGATTTAGTAGCTAATAATTTTAAGATTTATGCATTGATATTCATGAGAAAATTATTTTCTTTCCTTATAATGTCCATGTCGGATTTTATACTAAAGTTATAACAACCTCACAAAATGAGGTTCTAAGTTTCCTTTTGTTTTTATATAGGTTTGTGTTATTTCTGCTTAAAATGGTTGGAAAAATTCAACAATGAAACCTGAGTAAAGTGTTTTCTTAAAGAGAGGTTTTCTGTACAGAGTCAAATTCTTTGGCACATATAGAACTATTCCGATTCTCTACCTCTTCTCGGTCAGATATGGTGATTTGTGGTTCTCAAGGAACTTTTACATTTCATCTAAATTTTCAAATAATTGGAATAATGTTGTTCATAATATCTTCTTATTTTTCTAAGGTCTGTAGGAATTGATATTCTAAGCTCCTATTGTTTCTGTGATTGGTAATTTGTGCCTTCTGTTATGATACTCGGTTTACTTAGGGGATAATTCTAAGATTTTACTTTTGTCCTCTTATATTATGTTGTTCATTTGTTTTCTATTCCATTATTTATTCTCTGTATTATTTCCTTCTCTTAACTTATGTGGTTTTAATTTGTTCTTCTTTTCATAAATTCTTTAGATGACAACTTATAGACCTGATTTTCAGCCTCTTTTCTTAACATATGTTTTTAAGAATATAATTTTCCCTCTAAGCAGCTACAGCTGCATCACAAATTTTGACATATCAAAGTTTCATGCCATTTGGTTCAAAATAGTTTTTATTTCATTGTGACTTCATATTTATGTGTTTTTTACAAGAGTATTGGTTATTTCTCATTTTAGTGGATTTTCCAAGTATCTTTTGGACATAAATTTTATCTTTATTCATTCTAGTTCGGGAATATATTCTGTCTGACATCAGTCTTTTTGTTAAGATGTGCTTTATGGCCTGGCCTCATGTTAATTTGGGTAAACTTTCTGTATTCCTTTCGGAAAGAAAATGTAGTCTTTGAATGCAGAGTTCTATGTAAGTTAAGTACTAATCATGTGATTTTTCTATTCATTCTGTGAACATGGGGAGTTAAATTAATTGCCAAATGTTTGTATTTATTGTATTCTTATTGCATTTTTTTGTTTTGTTTTGGTCTATTTATTGTATTAGTTAGAAAGTTTGTTAAAACTTTTACCTGTAATTCTTGATTTTTCTCTCATTTTATTTCTGCCAACTTTTGCTCTATATATTTTGGGAATATTTTATTCAGTAGATACACTTGGTTTTTATTCAACTTCCTATTAATAGACCATCTTATAATTATGAAAATTATCCCTGTTTTATCTCTAGCATTACTTCTTGCCTTTCTACTTGCCCAATAGCAGTATAGCTATACCAGCTTTATTTTGATTCATTTTCCATTGTATTTTTTCCATTGTTTTACTTTCAAACTTTCTTTCTTATATTTAAAGTATGTCCCTTTGAAAGACTCTAGTTGTTTTTTAATATTTGTTTTAAAAAAAAATTACAGTGTTTGGTATATTTATATTAGTATGACTATTATGTTTGGATTTAAATCTGTTATCTAATTTGTCATCTATTTGTTCCTTTTTCTTTCCTTTCTTGGCCTCTTTTAAAGCAGCACTTACTACAATATTTTACTGTTTCTTTAGTGGTTACTCTAAGATATTACTGCAAATATCTTTGACATAAAAAATTCCAATTTGAATTATTTCTGTACCTTAATAATGTAAGAATCTTAGAATACTTTAATACACTTTTTTTTCTGCATTTTTTATTGTATTATCATATATTTTAATCATATGTGTGGGTTCTAAGCCCCATGAGACATTATTCATTTTCTTATGTACAGTCAATAGTCATTTGGGTTCTCCCTGCATGTTTATCTTTTCTCTTGTTGTTCATTTCTTCCAAAATGTCAATGCTTCCATCAGTGTTCATTTTACTTTGGCCCAAAAAAGAATTTACAGTATTTCCCTTAGTGTAGGTCTGCTGGTGATGAAATCTTTGCTTTGGTGTGAGAGCATCTTATATCTTTACACTTTTGAAGGATTTCCATAAGATATAAAAATTTAGTTGGCATTTTTTTATTTTTGGGGTTTCTTTTCCCTTGCAATTTGAAGATATCATCCCATTATCATCTGGCTTCATATATTTCTGTTGAGAATTCGGCTTCTATCTTCTTTTTTGTTCCCTTTTTTCTTGTAAAGTTTTCCTTGTGCCCAGGCATGGTTTTTTTTTTCATTTGTATCATATGTAGCACTTGTTCAGTCTGTTACTTAATGTAGTTTCATGGGTTATTGGAAGGTTCTCTGTCATTACCTCTATGGATACGACTCTTGCCCTATTATATTTCTTTTCCTAGAATTCAAATTATATACCTTTTTATTATGTTCTGTATGATATTACACTTTTTAAAAACATGTATTTTTGATTATTTCTCTGTGATTCAGCTTTGTATTTTATTCTGACACAAAACCTAGTTTAGCAATATTTTATTTATGTTTGATAATTTCCTTTTAAGCCTATTAAGATGCAATTTCAGTTATATTTTTCAATTCTGTAGTTCCCATTTGATTCTTTTATGTACTTTCTTTCCATTTGTCTTCTGAAATCCTTTTTTTTCCTATTTTTTAAATTATAGTAATTGCATATTTTATCATCTGAATCTGATAGCAATATTATCTGGATCTTATAAAGGTTTGTTTCTGTTTTCTCATTTATTTATATTAAGATATCATTGATATACGCTCTTATGAAAGTTTCACATGAAAAACATTGTGGTTACTACATTCACCCATATTATCAAGTCCTCCCATATCCCATTGAAGTCACTGTCCATCGGTGCAGTAAGATGCTGCAGTCATTGTCTTCCCTGTGCTACACTGTCTTCCCCGTGACCCCCCCAACACCATGTATACCAATCCTAATACCCCTCAAATCCCTTCTCCCTCCCTCCCCACCTGCCCTTCCCCACCCCTCCCCTTTGGTAACGGCTCATCCCTTCTTGGAGTCTGTGAGTCTGCTGCTGTTTTGCTTTGTTGTTATACTCCACTAGTGAGAGAAATCATCTGGTACTTGTCTTTCTCCACCTGACTTATTTCACTGAGCATAATGTCCTCCATCTACCTCCCTGTTTTTGAAAATGTTAGGATTTGTTTTCTTCTCATGGCTGAATAGTATTACATTGTGTATATGTACCACTTTTTCTTTATCCACTCATCCAATAATGGACACTTAGGTTGCTTCTACTTCTTTGCTATTGTAAATAGTGCTGTGATAAACATAGGTGCATATGTCTTTTTGAATCTGAGATCTTGTTCTCTTTGGGTAAATTCCTAGGAATGGAATGCCTGGGTCAAATGGTATTTCTATTTTTAGTTTTTTGAGGAACCTCCATACTGCTTTCCACAATGCTTGAACTAATTTACATTCTCAGAACAGTGTAGAAGGTTCCCCTTTCTCCACATCCTTGCCAGCATTTGTTGCTGCTTGTCTTTTGGATGTTGGACATCCTAACTGGTGTGAGGTGATATCTCATTGTGGTTTTAATTTGCATTTCCCTGATAATTAGCGATGTGGAGCATCTTTTCATGTGCTTGTTGGCCATCCAAATTTCTTCTTTGTAAAGTATCTGTTCATATCCTCCACCCATTGTTTAATCGAATTATTTGCTTTTGGGTGTTGAGGCATATGAGTTCTTTATGTACTTTAGATGTAAACCCCTTGTCGGATATATCATTTATAAATATATTCTCCCATACTGTAGGATGCCTTTTTGTTCTACTGATGGTGTCCTTTGCTGTACAGAAGCTTTTTAGCTTGATGTCATCCCATTTGTTCATTTTTGCTTTTGTTTCCCTTGCGCAAGGAGATGTGTTCAGGAAAAGGTTGCTCATGTTTATATTCAAGAGATTTTTGCTGATGTTCTCTTCTAAGAGGTTTATGGTTTCATGACTCACATTCAGATCTTTGATCCATTTAGAGTTTACTTTTGTGGATGGAGTTAGAAAATAATCCAGTTTCATTCTCTTATGTGTAGTTGTCCAGTTTTGCCAACACCAGATGTTGAAGAAGCTGTCATTTCCCCATTGTATATCCATGGCTCCTTTATCATCTATTAATTGACCAAATATGCTTGAGTTTCTATCTGGGCTCTCTATTCTGTTTCATTCATCTAAGGGTCTGTTCTTGTGACAGTACCAAATTGTCTTGATTACTGTGGCTTTGTAGTAGAGCTTGAAGTTGGGGAGTGTAATCCGCCCACTTTATTCTTCCTTCTCAGAATTACTTTGGCTATCTGGGGTCTTTTGTGGTTCCATATGAATTTTAGAACTATTTTCTCTAGTTTGTTGAAGAATGCTTTTGGTATTTTGATAGGGATTGCATTGAATCTGTAGATCGCTTTAGGCAGGATGGCTATTTTGACAATATTAATTCTTCCTGTCCATGGTATGGATGCATTTTCATTTATTGGTGACTTCTTTAACTTCTGTGTATTAATTTTGTATCCTGAAACTTTGGAGAATTCAGATATTCGTTCTAGTAGTTTTAGGGTGGATTCTTTAGGGTTTTTATGTACAATATCATGTCATCTGTAAACAGTGACAATTGAACTTCTTCCTTACCAGCTTGAATGTCTTTTAGTTCTTTGTGTTGTCTGTTGGCTGTGGTTAGGACCTCAAGAACTATGTTGAATAAAAGTGGGGAGACTGGGCATCCTTGTCTTGTTCCTGATCTTATAGGAAAAGCTTTCAGCTTCTCACTATTAAATATGATTTTGGCTGTGGGTTTGTCATATATGGCCTCTATTATGTTGGGGGTACTTTCCCTCTATACCCATTTTGTTGAGATTTTTTATCATAAATGGATGTTGAATTTTGTTGAATGCTCTTTTCAGCATCTATGGAGATGATTATGTGTTTTTTTTTCCTATTTGTTGATGTGGTGGATGATGTTGTTGGCTTTTCAAATATCCTAACATCCTTGCATCCCTGGAACAAATCCTACTTGATCATGATGGATGATCTTTCTGATATACTTTTAAATTCGGTTTGCTAATTTTTTGTTGAGTATATTTGCATCTGTGTTCATCAGGGATATTGGTCTGTAATTTTCTTTATTTGTAGTGTCTGCCTGGTTTTGATATTAGAGTGATGTTGGCCTCATAGAATGAGTTTGGAAGTATTCCCTCTTCTTCTATGGAAATTTTGGAAAACTTTAAGGAGGATGGGTATTAGGTCTTCACTGATTGTTTGATAAATTTCATTGGTGAAGCCATCTGGTCCAGGGGTTTTGTTCTCAGGTAGTTTTTAAATTACTGATTCAATTTCACTGATGGTAATTGGTTTGTTCAGATTTCCTGTTTCTGCCTGTCTTAGAAGGTTGTATTTTTCTAGAAAGTTGTCCATTTCTTCTAGGTTATCCATATAATATTTCATAGTATTCTCTAATAATTCTTTGTATTTCTATGGTGTCCATAGTGATTTTTCCTTTCTCATTTCTGATTCTGTTTATGTGTGTAGAGTCTCTTTTTTTCTTCATAAGTCTGGCTAGGGGTTTATCTATTTTGTTTATTTTCTTGAAGAATCAGCTTCTGATTTTGTTGATTCTTTCTATTGCTTTATTCTTCTTGAATTTATTTATTTCTCTTCTAATCTTTATTAAGTCCCTCCTTCTACTGAGTATGGGCCTCATTTGTTCTTCTTTTTCTAGTTTCATTAATTTTGAGTTTATACTGTTCATATGGGATTGTTCTTTCCTGAGGTAAGCCTTTATTGCAATATACTTACCTCTTAGAACTGCCTTCACTGCATCCCACACATTTTGGGATGTTCAGTTGTTGTCTTTATGTGTCTCCATATATTGCTTGATCTCTGTTTTTATTTGGTCATCAATCCACTGATTTTTTAGGAGCATGTTGTTAAGTCTCCATGTGTTTATGGGCTTTTTTGTTTTCTTTGCATAATTTATTTCTAGGTTCCTACCTTTGTGGTCTGAGAACCTGGTTGGTACAATTTCAATCTTTTTGAATTTACTGAGGCTCTTTTTGTGGCTTAGAATATAATCTATTCTGGAAAATGTTCCATGTGCACTTGAGAAGAATGTGTATGCTGCTACTTTTGAGTGGAGTGTTCTGTAGATGTCTTTTAGGTCCATCTGATCTAATGTGTTGTTCAGTGCCTCTGTCTCCTTACTTATTTCTGTTTGGTTGCTCTGTCTTTTGGATTGAGTGGTGTGTTGAAGTCTCCTAAAATGAATGCATTGCATTCTATATTCCCTTTTAATTCTGTTAGTATTTATTTCACATATGTAGGTGCTCTGTGTTGAGTGCATAGATATTTATAATGGTTATAGCCTCTTGTTGTACTGGCCCGTTTATCGTTATGTAATGTCCTTCTTTGTCTTGTTACTTTCTTTTTCTTGAAGTCTATTTGGTCTGATACAAGTACTTCAACTCCAGCTTTTTTTCTCACTTTTAGTTGCATGAAATATCTTTTTCCATCCCTTCAATTTAGTTGCTCTATGTCTTTGGGTTTGAAGTGAGTTTCTTGTACACACACATCATAAAGATTGATCTTGTTTTTTTACCATTCAATGACTCTGTGTCTTTTGATTGGTGCAATCAGAACATTTACATTTAGGGTGATTATTGATAGGTATGTACTATTGCCATTACAGGCTTTAGGTTCATTGTTACCAAAGGTTTAAGGGTAACTTCCTTACTATCTAACAGTCTAACTTAACTCACTTAGTATGCTATTACAAACACATTCTAAAGGTTCTTAATTTTTTTCCCTCTTTTTTTTCGTCCTCCATTCTTTATATATTAGGTATCATATTCTGTATTCTTTGCCTATGCCTTGACTGACTTTTGTGGTAGGTGATTTGATTTTCCATCTGCTTAGTAGTTAATTGGTACTTTTTTTTACTGTGTTTTTATTTCCTCTGATGACAGTTGTTTAGCCTTAGGAACACTTCCATCTATAGTAGTCCCTCCAAAATACAGTGTAGAGATCATTTGTGGGAGATAAGTTCTTTCAGCTTTTGCTTATCTGTGCACCTCCATGGCTTCACATTTAAATGATAATCTTGCTGGGTAGAATTCTTGGTTCAAGGCCCTTCTGCTTCATGGCATTAAATACATCATGCCACTCCCTTCCGGCCTGTAAGGTTTCTGTTGAGAAGTCTGATGATAGCCTGATGGGCTTTCCTTTGTATGTTATCTTTTTTCTCTCTCCGGATGCTTTTAAAAGTCTGTCCTTATCCTTGATCTTTGCCATTTTAATTATTATATGTCTTGGTGTTGTCTTCCTTGGATCCCTTGTGTTGAGAGATCTGTGCACCTCCATGGCTTGAGTGACTATCTCTTTCACTAGATTGGGGAAGTTTTCAGTAATTACCTCCTCAAAGACACTTTTTCCCCTTTTTCTCTCTCTTCTTCTTCTGGCACCCCTGTAATGTGAATACTTTTCCATTTGGATTTGTCATACTGCTTTCTCAATATTCTTTCCTTCCTACAGATCCTTTTTTCTCTCAGTTCCTCAGCTTCTTTGTATTCCTGTTCTCTAGTTTCCATTTCATTTACTGTCTCCTCTACTTCATCTAATCTGCTTTTAAATCCTTCCATTGTACATTTCATTGCAGATACTGAATTCTTCAATGTTTGTATCTCATTCCTGAATTCCTCCCTGAGTTCTTGAATATTTTTCTGTAGCTCCATGATCATGTTTATGATTTTTATTTTGAAATCTCTTTCAGGAATATTGTTGAGTTAAGTTTCACTGGCCCTCTTTCTGGCATTTGTGGGATTTTGCTTAAACCAGGTTTCTCTGACATTTCTATGTGTAGGTGGTGCCCTCTAGTGACCAGAAGCTCTACTCTCTGGAGTTGCGGAGTTGCAGGGGTCGCAGGGGAACAGCGTTGGTGCCTGTTGGAAGGGAAGATGTCTTTCCAGCTTCCCAGTTGCAGTGCCTGCCTGCAGTGCCAGGACCAGGGGGCCAAGCATGCAGGGAGAAGCCTTTATGCTTTCCATTTGTAGCTGCTGTAGATGGGGCTGCCCTCTAGCCAGCCTGGTGAAATGGTGGGGGTAGCAGGTTTGCGAGCTGGTGTCACCTGGGAGGAAGGTGCAGCAGGCTGCATATCACAGAGGGGGGGCCTCGTAGCTGCATAGCCAGCCAGGGGGATTTAGTGCCTGAAGCTCCTGAAAGTTCCCAACGTGCTGGGAAGAGTGCACCCAGACAGTTTTGTCCACCTGTCCTTCCTCTTGAGCAGCAAGTTCCGTGCAGTCATTGCCCTTTAGCAGCCCTCTCACTGTTAGGAAATCTCTCTGACTGTCCGCCTTTCTTTTGCCTCAGAGCAGCTGGTTGTGGATACATGTTTTCCACAAGTGGCTGGAATCTCAGTCTCTCCACCTTTCTTAGCTTTCCAACCCCACTAATTTCCAGAGCACCATGCAATGTAGGTTTTTGCTCCCAGAGCAGATCTCCAGGGCTGGGTGTTCAGCAGTCCTAGGCCTCCACCCACTCCCCACTTGTTTATCTTCCTCTTTCCAGTGAGCTGTGGTGGGGGTAGGGTTTGGGTCCCTTCAGATCATGGCTTTGGTACTTTACCCTTTTCTGTGAGTTCTGCTGTCTTCCTCAGGTGTATGCAGTCTGCCACAGCATTCTTTCCTCTTGCTTTTTCAGGATTAGATGTATTTGCTATATTTTCATATTATATGTGGTTTGGGGAGGAGGTTTCTGTCTCACCTCTCACACAATCATCTTTAACCCTTCTCTGTTTTCTCCTTTTTTATCTTAGAGATTCTGGGCATTTATTCTTATCTCTTGGGTACTGGTTATTTTTTTCATTGAATCCTGAGTATGTTGTATGAAAAATTATAAAGTATTCTCCCAAGAAGGATTTACCTTTTCTTCTGAAGATACTTTTGGGAAGATTACCTTAATTCAGCCATGGATTGAGTCCATTGGAAGTGGACTTTATTCTTTATGAGGCACAGTAAATTTCTAAAATGTAGTCCTTCACAGTCCCAACTGAAAGTGTAAGTTGTTTACTAAGGCCTCTCCTTCTTTATACAGCTTGAATTCCAGTTTCTTACCCCAAGTCCCATAAAATTTCCAGAAGCTTTGTACAGCTTCTCAGCTGGTGCTTAAAAACTGGTAAATGCCTCAAGGGGAAAATTGCATTAATGTTAGGTTTATCTAGGAACTTCACTTTCTTATGGGATATTGGCTCTTGAAGTCCTTGCTATTTTTGTAAGCTTTCTGACACCTTCAAACAAATGTTTTAAGACATTTTCTGATTTTTACAATTGTCCTTGGCAGGAGTGTTGGTCTGCAATAATCTCATCTACCATTTCCAGAAGTGGAAATCACTTATCATAGCATTTTGTTTTTCTCTTTGCAATATTCCAATAAAGCTATTAGTTTCAATTTCTTCCCTTTAGTCATCTTTGACTTTGTCTTCTTTATTTCATATCTGTTTTGTTGAGACTCTGTCTTAGGATCTGTGTTTTTATTCCTCTAGTCTTACTCTTGTGGTGAATTCATTTACACAGATGAGTCTCAGGTCTATTTCTTTAGGGCAACTTTTGGGTTTGATCAGTCTACCTGCCTACCTATCTTTCTGTCAAAAACAGTCTATTAAGAGTAGGGGCATTGAAGTCATGTGAGCTGGAGTCAAATCTTGATTTCACAAGTTATTAGCTGTGTTTCTTTGGTCAAGCTATTTAACCTCTAAATATCAGTTTCTCCATAAAAATATGGAAAATTATGAATAGGATTATTAACATTAAATAAATTCATATATATATAAAGGCTTGAAAAAGCCTGACACAAGGTAAGTGCTTAAAAATGTTAGCTATTACTAGTCTAAATACCCACTGAAAGTCAGGCACAGAAGTAAGTATTAGGGATTCAAAAAATATAGCATTTATTTTAGCATAATGCCTCCATTCTTTACTGGAGGCATTTCCATTAATATGTCTCAATAATTCTTAAACTAAATATGTCAAAACTGAAGTCTATGCTTTCTTGACACATAGTCAATCATTCCTGATATTACCAGTGGCACTTCCATATATTCAGTTCTGTAAGATAACAGAATAATTTTACACTTTTCCCAAACCTCTGTCATGTCTGTCTCCATCTCACGATCTCTAGCCAATTATTTTTCTCTAATGTTTTTGCCTCTTCCTTTTCTTTCTTCTATACTTTTATTCTAAGACTGGGCCTTCCTCACTCCATGCATAGATAACCTTATCTAGCTGTTCTTAATTATCCAGGCTTTTGTCCATTCCCCCATTATATCCTACATCTGAGTTTGAGAATCTTCATCTTGTACTTCAGTTCTATTACCCACTTCTCTGCTTAACTTTACAAAATTTGTCTCTCATATTAGTGATATGAAATCCCAATTCCTTAGACTGATGTGTAAAACACTTTAAAGTCTCACCCATGGGCTCCTTTTATTCCCATGTCACCAATATTAGTTCTCATTAATGAAAAATTTGAAGGTGGTAATAAAAACTGATCTGAGCATACCTAGAACCCAAATCTTAGTCTCTAATCACTATTCTTCAGTAAAAGAAACCACATGTGTTTAGTCCAGGATTAGGGAAAGAAATATACAAGATGAACCTGAAATAGCTTGTAGTACTGGAACGTCTTTAGAAAAAATGAGGCCTGTCAAAAGAGCACAGGAACCAACTGAAGGGCTCCCAATGATCAAAGACAGAACAATTTAAGCAACAAAATAAATAATAATAATATTGGATTTATCCTGTGAAATAAAATAAATATCCATGATCCATACTTAAATACCTAAGTAATCAAATAAATAAATAAGTACAGGAGAAGAATTCTACTCCTTACAGAATTCCAGTTAATGAATGTAGAAGAAAAGGGAGAAACAATGTCATCATTAGGCAAACATGAACTATACTAATAATATATATTACATACAAGATCCACCAATGGATACTAAGATTAGGGGAGAATTATTTAAAGAGAAAGAGGAGTTGCTTAGTCTCAAGGACTCTCCCTCCAAATGCTTGTCAACCACAAGGGAAACGGTAATGATTTGATTGTGGAGAAATCTTGTAGACACCAGTTAAGGAGACGTGCTTACATCATGAAGCCTGAGAGATGATGCAGTGAGAAGGACAGACAGCACTGTTGTGATATTGTAACCCAACGGCAAAACATCATTCAATCATGGGAAAATATTGAACAAATGCAAATTGGGAGACATTCCAGAAAATAACAGAGTAATTTTCCAGTGTCAAAATCATGAACAACCTGGAAAGACTGAAGAACTGTGATGAAGAGGAAACTAAGAGGAAATGTCAACTAAATGCAATGTGGGGTCCAGGGACAGAAAGAGAACACTGATTGCAAGATTGGAATTTTAAATCAGATTGAAGTATAGTTAGTACAACTGTGCCAGTGTGAATTTTCTGTTCTTAATCCTTATAAAGTGGTTTTGTAAGATCTTAATATTAGGGAAAGGAAGTTGAGGGGTATAAGAGAATTCTTTTTTACTACTTTTGTAACTTGTCTGTAAGTTTAAAGTCATTTCAAATAAAAAGTTAAAAAATTAGAAAGCTGATGTACCTCTAATCTTCCACAAGATTCCCCACCTTCATGTCTATGATTTATTCTTCAGGAATGTGCTAATCCTCCTTTGTTCATCTCCCCCAACCCAACATCCATCTTAATGCAATTTCTCTAAACAGAATATATGTAATGACTAGCATATCGGCTTTGGTGTCAGCCTGGTATGAGCTTAGATCCTGACTCGTCTGTCGTTAGCTGGGTGATTTTAGGTATATTGCCTTGGCATTCTAGTCCTCAAATTCCTCATATTAAAATGGGGGGAAAATAATACTTTTTTAAAGGATGGTTGTGAAGAACAAAGGAGATACTGTCATGTAGTGCTAAACACAGGGACTCTGACTAGTAGTTCTCAACAAAATGTTAGACTTGAAGTACAATTGTGATTTCCTATAGAAACTGTCTCTGATTAATCTGTAAATCCTCTTTTACTCTCTGATCCCTCAGTGTATACCAATTCAATTCATACCATTTAAATTTGTATTTGATAGTTAATAAGCTGCATTTAAATTTAGATAATTTTCTCCATTACATTATAAAATCATTTGACACAGAATCTTCTACTTCTTTTATCATGCCCCAACTGCCTGATTCAGTATTCTGTACACAACATAAGATGAATGTTCAGTGACTGACTGATTATAAGTTGGCAACACTTTATTATTTCAGCTTCCTAATGAGCTGAAGCTTTCATATACTGATAATATTTAATAAACTGAAAGTATTGCAACTTTGCATGTTGGCAAAAAATATTCAAATATTACACTAATTTCTGCATTATGAATTAATTTTCCATGACTCTACAGTTATGTTATGGGGAAGTGTCTAACAAATGAACATATAAAATATCAAGAATATGCCATCGACGGTTTGGAAGACTGGGGACACAAAATTGTTCATCAGAATTCATTATGACATCTTAAGTCTTAGCATCATAAGTTTTAGTTCACTTATGAATGGTTATGATAACAAACCAAAAAATAACATGTTATTTTTAGTCAAATACAGATGAAAAAAACCTCTATTCCAAGAAAGGTGTCAATTTTGTTCTTTGGTTTGTAGGAGGAAGGTCTTTTAGATAGAGATGAAACTAGTGTGATTGAATGTGGCAAGGATTACTCTTGGAACTTGAGAGAAATCAGAAGATGGCTCTGCTACCTTTGAGGAATCCAAAGATCCAAAGTGCTTATCCAAGAGGGTAGGTTTTTGCTTCAGGTTGCATTGATATCAAACTTCATTCCAAGACTCAATAGGCTAGCTTTGTAAAACCTTAGGTCTGCCTCATTTTCTTTATCTCTAAAATGGAAATAATAATGGTAGCTACCTAATCAGGTTGTTGTGAACATTAAAAAAAATGCTGTGTATAATATATAGAGTATCATGTACTTCATAATTGCATAGTAAATGTTAGGTTTCCCAACAATGGATATGTCTCTTTCTCTCCTTCATGCCCTAGAATCTTAGAGGGTGAGGAGAATCTTGCAGATATGTAACATCAGCCTGGTTATTTTCACTACGGAAGAAACCAAAGCATAGCAACATGCCTATAGTAGTGCAGCTATTATTATTAACTGAAAATGGCCAGTTCATGGGATTTTAAACAAAATCTTTCAGAAATGCATCTATTGGAATTAATAGGCAAACAGCACTCCTTGCTAAAATGCACTCAACCCTTGTTCCTTCCCTTCTGATTGGTTTCATGACAATGTGCCTGAATGGTAAAGTGTTTAAAGAAAAGCACTGGGTGTTTATTGAATCATTATTGGGCAATACACATTTTCAGCCACACAGATTGCAAAATGTGGAAATAATCTAATGCCATTGACAGAAGAATGGATAAAGTGTGGAGTGTTTATGCAATGGAATACAATATCTGTGTCAAAAAAAATGAAATATAGCTACATAAAACAAAATGGATTCATTTTAGCAATTACTTTAAATTTAAAAGGTAAGTCCTAGGACATTATATACAGCATTTTTAAAGTTAAAAGCAACTAAAATGAGATAATATAATCCGTAGACATGAGAAGATGATATAAGGAAAGCAATCTTAGGGTTGTGAAGGTTGAACACATAATTAAGGATATGGTTATTTTCAGGTAGGAATAAAGAAGGGATGAGGTAATAACAATGAACTATTTGTAAGTAATTGTCAGTGTTCTAGTTCCCATGATGGGGATGGCTTTTTTGGTAGTTTTCAGTATATTACTAAAACAAGGAAAAGAAGACCTTGTGCAGATTATCAATAAGGGTGTGTCATGAACAAAAATATTTCAAGCATATTGTATCTACAAATATATTTATTATGTATGTATACATATATATGAGAGAGAGAAAAAGGAAGGAAGGAAGGAAAGAAGGAGCCTACATAATGCTTTGTGTCTCCTCATATTGGAAGTTAAGATGAACATATCCTATGTTGCTTGTCCTCATAAGGCTCTTAAGAACTTCCTTATTCATGGCAGAATGACCATTGCCCCTTGAGAACTGCTATGTTTATGAGAAATTTCACTTCTATTTCTGGCAAAGAAGTAAGTGTAGTGAATGAGATCTTGCACATACACATGGTGCCTTCTACTAACGTTCAGGGATACAGCAGGAACCTGGGTTCTTTGCTCCTTGGCTGTATGTTGGTGTTAAAGTATCTTACAGCTTGTCAAACAGCATGTGTTCCTTGAAGGAGGCCAATGCATTCATATTACCCATCCTTCCAACTTCTAGATAAGCACACTGAGGTACAGTATTCTGTCTGAGCTCATAAACTCCCTTGTAATTACTTGAGGTGAGAGAGGAGGATTCATTAGATCCTGGAGGAACCATTTCTAATCCTCTATTCCAAATACTTCTTTATTTCTTCCTCTTACTTTTATCTTCTTTCTTTGTCTCCCAAATGGTAGACAAATGGGTAGAACATGGCCTGAGTTGGTAAAGACTGCCTAGGAAGAAGAGACAAGGGTACAATGAAAATAATGACAATACCAGTAATAACCAACACTTCTTGACTACTTAGTGTGTGCCAGGCAGTCTTGCTTTGTGCCTGACACATAGTTTGTGCTTAGAATATATTGCATTATTTAAGTATCAGGAGAAGGACTAAAGAGCTAATGCAAGTAATTACCTCACTGGAACAGAAATATCATCCTGTTTCCTTCTCTACATTGTAGTATGACAATGCAAAATTCATTACGAAACCATCTAACACACGGGGGTGAAAAAGATTCCCTATATATAGCAATAGCAAAAGTCCCTGTCTACAAAATTTTTGTCATAATTGAACTTATACGTGTGAATGTTCACTTGGTCTGAATTTTGAAAGGACTTTGAGGCCCTCAAATTCTCATTTGGTACTCTGCTATGCTTCTTCAATCTCCTCTAAGATGATAATTTGTCAGCCATACATTTCACCAGTCTATCTGCCCGAGTAGAACAGGTCTGAAGGAACATGACTTTTCTTCTTGTGATGTAATACCTCCAGATCTCCATTATTGTTTCTGTGACTGAAATACTAGGAATGAACGGAAAGAGTATTTATGGAATTTAATTGGCATTGCCTTCTAAAGTATGAAGGTGTGATTTCCAGTAACAAATAAATGACCACATGACAATCCATGCTGGACATGTAGACAAGCTATCACAATTGGGGTTTATTAGATAGCTTATGTCATTATTCCAACCTCATTTTATATGGCATAATATGTCTGGGTCTTTATTCTTTTTGTACTACCAAACCTTGCTAGAAGCATCAAGGGTCATGAAAGAGGAAACTTCTAGACCTTATGGCTTTTTTGTGATTCTAAAGATTATGCAGGATAACAACGTGATGGGAAGTGGTAAAGAAGATTTGAGAACCTCAACAAATCACCCTACATAATCCTAACCGCCATGGTCCCACTGTATATTTTTTAAAATTTAAAGTGAGATTCAGATGTACCCAAGGCTTGAAGAGACCATACGTTCAAAAACCAGAAGGTCAGAGGATGCATAAAGAGAGATGGGGTTGGTGTTTTGATGGAGGCCGTTAAATGAGTCCCCTGACCAGCTGATGACTTTAAGCAAGTTCATTTCCCTGAGCCTCTGTTTCCTCAGTAGGGGTGAGATGAGAGTACCTTCATAGGATGATTGTAAGGATTACATGACTTTATTTGTAAGTTACTTTGCACAATATATGGTATTTGTTGTGTAGGCAATAATTATTAGACATGATTATTATTGTGAAAGAGAAGAATGACACATCCCTTCCAAGAGTTTGGTGAGGAATGAATGAGAATAATGCCTGGCACATAGTAAGGCCTGAGGATAGTGTTCCTTCTTTACACTTGTTATTGAAATAACATGAGGATCTGAAAGAATGGGACCAATGGCTCTGATTAACCATTTTTAGGGCTTCATTATCTGTAAAACCATCTATAATTTACAGAGTGTTTTCCAACTTTTAACTCACTGGGCCCTCACAAGAAGCTTATTGCTTCCTCCTCTGAAAAATAATCTTCATCATTCCCCAGTTTTGCATAATAGGAAATTATAGCTTGTAAAGTTTGAGTGACACAGTTTATGTGATGGGAGAGAAAGGATCTGAACTCCCGTGTGCCGGGCTCCCAAGCCAGCATTCTTTCCATATTAGCTTTCTAAAGGCCATAGCTCATACTGAGCTAACTAGATTGAATTACAAATTTCTGCCTAGCCATTACCCTAAATAATTCATTCAAACTGCCTTCATGGTTGTATTGATGCAACGGGGCCCCTTAAAGCAGTGCCAAAGTTGAAAAGCATCTACCAACCAAGAATCCAGGGAAGTGACTGCCATGTAAAGATTTTTTTTCTTTCCTTTTTTTTCTTTGAAAGATTGTTTAAAGCAAAAGAACTTTCTGGAGATGCAGCAGCAGCAAGTCTATGAGCTCCTTGCAGTGTTATCAATCACAGAAGCACAGGGAAAAGCAAGCTGGACCCAATACCCATCCTTGTAAATTATTTTTCAGGAAATCCTGCAGGCTTGGGTTTTTTTTTACCAGGAAACAATTACAGTTTAATATAGAGGACCACAGAATTCACATGGAACAGATTTTTATTTCTTTTTGTTCTGCTTACACAAAGGAAATGCAATTTTTCAAAAACAGCAGAGAAATACACAAGCACTGGACTAATATAGTGGTGCCTGTCACTTACAACTGAGGGATTGTGTCATTTCTCATTGCCACTCCTGACAGCACCTCAAATAAAGAGGTGTCTTAGAAAATTATGTTCTTGATATTGCTTACTGAAATGCAATGGCTCCATTTTAAATAATAAAGTGACAATGCAAAGACCTGAAGCTGGATATGAAAAAAGTTTACTACAGCTTAACTGGTGGTTCATTATATTGCTCATGCCATTATCTTAATCTCATAATTTTATCATGTGTCTGTGAATGTGCAAAGTTTAAAAGCCAGAGGTAATTTTGTATTTTATCTGAATTCAGAGGAAGAGATTGTTCAATTATCATTGCTTTGATATAAATAGCTTGAACCTGTACAATGACCTTTAAATATGCAAATGAAGTAGCTATGTTGAAAAAAAATGTGGTTCACTAATTATTACAATGAGAAATGAGAAATGAGAAAATATGGAAGAAAACTGGAATTTACTCTGAAGCAAACCTCATTGAAGGTTTAGGTGATGAGGATAAAGAAAATGTTTTATATTTATGTGCAGGTTCAGAAGAATGATTGTCTAGAGCTGTTAAAATCTGTGACTTTGCAGCTGTAATCAAAACCAGCAGGAGAATTTCTGACTTATATCCCTGGCAGAAAACTCGTGGAATACATAATACATACCCAGAAGAGTTAAGAGAATTTCAATAGTTTCTTAGGTAACAATTTTTATTCCTTGCTCTTGAGATGTTTAAAAACTGGAAGGCTGCAACCCCAAATCAAACAATAATTAAGCATTTGACTCTTTTTAAATTAGCTTTTTAACACCAACATGCTCATGAATCTAATGCTCCCAGAAATGAGGGATGAATACAACTTCCAAGAATGATGATGATGTCAGCGGGCATGATTTTTCCTAGCAATCGACCATTTTAACCTTGAGATGCAGCTCTTGGGTGTGTGATTGTCAACATCACCCCCAGCAGAGAGAATGTCCCTAGTATGTTGGGTTTGGACTAGCACCCATTGGGAGTTGGAGGTGACATCCATTTGTTTTCACTCTCAGGACATTTGGCATAAATCTCTAAGCCAAATGTGATTCTGCCATGTTACAACTGTGGAACCCATTTCCTCTGCACACTGGAAGTTAGGTGCACATAGTTCTTTAGAGGACAGTTCTCTACAGACACTCAAAGTGAATGTAGAAGGTAGTGCATTTCCCAGCTCCCCATCACTGCTTACCTGGACTTGGTGATGCTGAATGATCTCCAATGCTCAGCTTCCATTACTCTAGCTATACACTTGTCACGATGCTAAAAATTGTGGGTTCTGGAACCACTTAGTAGCCTATTCTCTTGAACAAGTTACTTCTCTTTGCCTCAGTTTCTTCACCAGTAATAGGCTTTCATGCTTCTGTCTATCAA
Organism: Manis pentadactyla; assembly: GCF_030020395.1. Classification (NCBI taxonomy): domain Eukaryota; kingdom Metazoa; phylum Chordata; class Mammalia; order Pholidota; family Manidae; genus Manis; species Manis pentadactyla. Next base: position 83,534,231 of record NC_080026.1, read on the forward strand.
AGTATTGTGTAGGAATCACTGAGGTTAGCTATTAGTGCTCTGTAGTACAACCACTTAGGCCACTGAGAAGGCAATTTATGGCTCTTGGGTCTGTCTCAGAAAGTGAAGGTGGGTACAGCCTACACTATCTCAAAAGAACAGTGAAATGCAGTGAGAAAACGATAGAAGGTCAGTAATATTCATTCAGTGTTAAGAAATTCCAGGTGCTCGGCCAAGTTCTTAATATCTCACAGTAATTCCAGGAGTTAAATATTGCTTTTAATCCCATTTTACAGATGGAGAGAGTTGGTCAGTGGTAGAGGTTGTACCCCAGCTTGCCTGTTGCCTAATCTTATGCTTTTAATCACTCTGCTGGAAGGCCTCCCTAGGTTAGGATTGGATGCTCCAGTGACTTGGGATATAGATTGATTTATGCCATTAACTAGCTCTGTTGCTTTATGACCTGAGATAAATTATTTCATTTCTTTGAAATGTTATTTTCTCTTTTGATAGATTTGCATGATCTCCATGTTATTTCAAATTCTGACAACCTATGAGAGAATATTCCTGGGAGAGAGGGAGAGGAACAGGAAGAGGGACAGCAGCAGTCAGGAAGAGATAAGAGACTTTTCATGTGTAATTATAATTGAACATAGTGATACCTTTGCAGTTTATAATGAAGTCAAAGCACTTTAAGATATTTCAGTGTATTCATTCTTGCACAATATGTCTATATATCGTCACCATCATTTTATAAATGAGGAAAGTGCAGAATAGAAAGTTTGTACCTTGTCAAGGTCACATAGCTAAGTCATGGAATCTGGCAATTTTACTGCCAATGTGACACAGCATTCTCCAGGTTAGGCTGAAAAGTCAGCATATAAAACACTTTCTGAAAACCTATTGCTTAATAATGCAAATAGTTATGTACTTCATGTCATACAATCAAAGAGTTATTTGGAAGATACAAATCAAATCAAATGTCTTTAAATCAAATCCTACTTGTCACTGGCAACTTTTTAATTTCGGTTTGATCTTCAGTGGGCGGTATTTCCTTTAGATTTTTCTCCTGACTTATATTTATATTTCATCTCCAGCTTTTATCCAGTTATTCAAAGCACAATGGAAGTTCATATTTAAATGGACCCTGCAGTGAATCTGTTAAAAATTCTGTTACTACATACTCACAGTGAAATTAATTCATTCTACTATACTTCTATATGTCAAATTTCTATATTTAGCAATTGGGGACAATTGTCTCCTTGTCAAGGTTTTAAAATTTTAATGAGATATCTGTGACAAAGCTTGGACAAAAGTAAGTACATAGGAACTGTCATCTCAATTGTAAATCTGAATTTTTGCTTTTTTATTAAATTTTTTAAAAAGATTTTCATAAATTCATGAATGTTCTTTTAATATCATACAAATGGACTTTGAAAACTGGTTTTGAAGATTCTAAAGTTTTTGGCAGCAAACAAATCCCACTCTATAAGAAACTGTAGAGCTATCCTTAGAAAAAGAGTGATGCACTTAAATCTGTTAGCAGTGAGTGATAAAATGATAAAAATACTGGTTTCCATTTTTATCAGAAGCCTGCGTCTATTAATATTTATGTACTTTCATGTGAGTGTGTATATGTAAAGCTCCTCCTTTTAAAATCTCAATTGTAAAAAGAATTAAAAATCATCCCTTTATTCTTCTTCCCTCTTTCCTTCTCTATTTTAATTTTCCAGTTCCAGGGGAATCATCCTTTGAGAAGTTTCATGATAGCAGACAAATTTGCTTCTCAAATGGAGCATCGGTTTTTGCAGTTTCGCTGGAAGGCTGGAGGAGATCAGAATGCTTGCTCACTTTGCACATTCCTGGAAAATCCAACTTCTTCCAATCATACATCTCTCTGATTACTGCTTAGTTATATACATTTTGACAAAGAGAAAAACAATCCTGAATTGTTAATACCAAAAAGCTTAAAGAGTTCTGTTTCAACGGCAACATGTGGACATATTTATAAAGGCTGAAATTCTTTACATATTTTGTGTTCAGATTATAATTTCCTTGCTAAATCATTAAGCATACCTTTAGAGGATAGTATCCTTATTAAAAAAGAAAAAGCTCTAGGGATATACACACACACACATACGTAAATATGCATACGTAAAATATTTATATTATATATAATATGTAAATATAAAAGACGTATGTCCTGTGCACACATATATTTTCCTATACACACATGCATACATATGTATTTTTTCTGCACACACACCTACTTGTGTGTGTATAATGAGCATCGACAGTGTTTAAGTGAAGGATTTCTCTCTCAAACACTGTTAAAACAATCACATCTCACAAATCTCAGCCAGCCACAGTGTGCTGGGTTTCTAACCTCTAGAGAGTATGGCGTTGTGGTTTACTCATGATAACCAGAGATGGTGGAAAAGTTAACTACTTGGCAGTGGATCACATTTCTATAATAATCCAGTACACATTGTACCTTGATTCATTTCAGAGTTGGCATAAAATTAAACAGCAAATACAGATATTTCTTTAGTCCTCTGACACCAGATCTGACCATGAACTTTGTTCAGATGGTACTTTTTTCTTCTTTGCAACTAATTTCAATGGGAAGTCAGGAGCCGACTTGCAAAAATTTTAACCTCAGAATTTATGGGTTTGGAATTTTGATCAAAATCCAAATCTTTTGGCATTTAAGTTCATTTGCCTTTGGAAAAAAAAAAACCTTGTTTTCAAAAAGAAACAAGTCATGCGAACTTTATTAAAAGGCTCAACCAGCTGTTTAAAAGGCTATTTTGATGATGTCAGGGCAAGTGAATAAAAAACACATGGATTTAAATTCCCTTAAATTATACAAGCCTTTAAAAATTAAAAAACTATGTCGGGCAAATGTGTTTTAGGTTTATTAACTTAGGAATCAGTCTTCCATGGTTTCTAAACAGCCTTGTATTAGAGGGATACTACAAATATGTGTTAAACCTAAAGATAAGTGAGAACACAGAACACAGTTCAGTAGGAACCAGGAGGCTTAGTTTGCCAACCCGAATGGGAGTGGGATTCTAACAGCCAGGAGGAAGGCGTGGAAATCACCTCCTCCTCTTCTTCCCAAAAATATAGCAGAGAGAATGAGCAGTATGTTTTCAGCTTGCAACTACTGTTTTGGTGATGTCTTCTTTTCTGCTTATAAGTTTATTACTCTATTGTGTAGACAAAGCCCTGGTTATTGAAGAACTGTTGTAATGATACCAGTTGTTGAAAGGAGACTGCCAACCTGAAGGTTTTCCCATGTCTTCTGAAAATCTGGGCTTGTTCTTCTAAAACTAAAGGTTTTTTTAGCTTCTATAAATTGGGCAAGAAGACAGACTACAAACAACTTTATTTTTCAGTTCTTAAGGTAACATGACACCTCCTTGCAGAAGATGTGTCAAAGTTTTGACAAATGAGTACATTCATGCATAGACTTTATAATACAAGACTTTGTGATGCATGATTGATGCCCCCAAACTGTCATTTCTTGTTCTTAATTTGGTAAAAAATAAGTCCATGTCTTCACCTGCTAGTTTCTTGGTCACCTCTAAGCCATTTCTGTTATGACACTGTGATATGATGTTGGGACTTTGAGCCCTGAAATAGCAGACAGACAGAACCAAATCACACCTGTCTCAGAGACATCCTGATATACTTTTGAATGACTGTAAATCACTAGGTTCTACCTCCATAGTCTTGAGAGAGATATCATTCCATTCTTCTGAGAACAGCGGCAAGAGTCTCTATTCTTCAGAAGGCCAGATGTTTACAAGTCTGATGGTGGGGAAGGTAGCTATTATACTAATGTGTGTTCATAAGTACTGTGTCTGAAGCTTGCCAGTGTAAGTAAATGTTTAATATAATGGTAGGTGGAAAATGCTGTAGAAATAATAGTTATTATTTCCACACATTATTTCACTTATATTTGCAGCTACTCTATGGAATAACTAGTTTTGTTGCTATGTTGCAGATGAGAAACACAAGATCCAGAGAGAAACGTGACTTGCTTGAGACCACATAAACTGCTAGAATGTGACACAAGAATAAAAGTTATGTCTATTTATTTCCAAAGTCCATGATCTTCAAATTAAAAACATCTACCAGAGTGACTAAGATTAAAAAGATGGACAATATGTGAATGTGGAGTAATTGGGTCTTGCATATTCTGTTGTTGGGAGTATGAATTGATACAACCACTTTGGAGAACTGTTCACAGATTTGAACTAAAGCTGAATATCCTCGTATTTCATGTTCTTACAATTCTACTCCTAGATATGGCAACAGAAGTGTATACCTAGATTTACCAAAAGACATGTGCAAGAATGTTCATAACAGCATTATTTATAATTGCCCCTACATGGAGACAACCAAAATGTCTATCAACAGTAAAATGGATATAAAATAATTGTTATATTCATCCAATGAAGTACCGTACAGCTGTAAGAATGAACAGCTACAGTCAACCACACAGATGAACCTCATAAAGTTGGATGACAGAAACCAGATTTAAAGTACTTTCTATAGGAGTCCATTTATATAAAAATTCAAGAACAAGAAAAAGTCATTTATCATATTACTAGAGGGACCATGGTTTACCTTGGGGAACAGAATGATGAGAAGGAACCATGGATTGTGTTTCTGGTGTAACTAGATATGTTTTGTTTCTTGATATGAGTGCAAGTTACATGAGTATGTTCACTTCTTAAAATTAACTAAAATGTATGTACTTATGATTTCTGCACTTTGCTATACCAAGTTTACTTACAAGATGTACTTTTCAATACAAAGTTTGTGCTCGGAAATTTAAGGCATGATACCCTTCAGGAGAGGAGAGTGAAGCTAGTGCACCACAGAGCATGAGCTCTTCAAATGAACCAAGGCTTGGGATAACGTCTGGTTGGAAAGGTCTTAGCTAACCCGTGTGTCATCCAGGTCAGAGGGAGAACCCAGAGCCTTCCTCCACTGATAACAGCAATACTCACCAAATACAAAATTCCAGCTATTTCCCTGTGAAAACATTTTCAAGATAACTAAGCTCACAGAAATTCTGCTGAGTTCTCTAAGTTTACTTCCACTCTGATGACATGGATCAGCATTGTAGAGCACACCTAGACTCCCAACCTGTTTTGGCAGTCAAGAACACACATGCATCTCTAGTCATGGCAATTTGAATTGAGTGTTTACTTTCAAACCTCCTCAGTCACCAAACCTAAAAAAAACTTTTCCAGCAAAGGGATGCAGCCTTCAGTGTGTTTTGTTTCTAGACGTGTTGCCTGGTTTCTTTTCTGCAGGGCTGAGCATGTGGCCAGAGCCTAATTTGCATGGTTTATATGCACACCCAAGTTTAATTTGGAATCACAAGACCCCAGGGTCCCCGATGCTAAATAACCTGGGACTTCCATCTGTAGTACAGCATATGTTAGTCTGATGTAGTAAAACTGGGCAAGAAATCCAAATCTAATTATAAATGTACAGTCAGAATGCCAGGTAAATTACACTCCCTGCAAGTAAATCATCACCTTGGGACTCAGGGGACTTTGGTGCTGGGCTGCCTTCCCCACAGCGCCGTCTGCCTGCAAATACCCACAGCAGGGCTCTGCAAGCGAGGGTTGAGGAGTTTGGGCAAGGATGTTTCTTCATCTACAAAGAATATTTGATCTAAACCCTATGAAATATGTAGAGACAGATGAACAAAGGCATTTAAAAATACATTTAATATTCAATTGCATCTTATGATTATGATGTGCCCTAGGGCAGAGTTTTTCAAACTGTAGGTTACAAGTCATCAGTAGGTTATGAAATCAGTTTAGAGGGTCATGACTAGCACTTTCAAAAACTGAAACAGAAGAGATTAGAAAATTTTAGATTGAATTGTATATGATGATTGTCAGTATTGTTTACAGCAATACTTTTTTTGTTTAATTTTGTGGATATGTATGTATAATGTGAAGTTGCATAGTGTGTTTCCTACTGGATGGCAGTTTGAAAGAAACTGCTCAGAGGAGCATTGTAAACAGATGTACTGTTGTAATGACTGTGACTATATCATTGCAGTAATTCTATAGCTTTCATTTAACAAAGCCAACTCTATTCCTGCCAGTGCTAGGTGCTGAAAATAGAGCAGTGAACAAGGTTCCCCCTCCATGGAATGTTCATCATGTAGAGAGGAGATGTGCATTAAGTATGAATTACACAGTCAATTAGTTGTGCAGTTATCATGGTCACAAGTGACAGTAAGGAAACAAATTCAGGGGTTACAAGAATACCAGAGGGATCTGCATAGATCTGGGGAAGTGTCAGCAAATCCTTCCTTCAAAAAGTAATATTTGAGCTAAAGTCTGAAGGATGAGTCCAAATAAAGTAAGCTCTGAATCAGAAACCTTAAACATGTTCACGTAGCCCTTGATTTTCCCAATTTCTCCATTGGTAACTAAGTATTTCTTGCCTTACTGGGACTCCAGAAAAGCCCCTCAACACTGACAGCATTCTGTGTTAAGGACATGTTCTGAAAACTTCCGGGTTGAAGTCCCTCATTCTCTAGTCACATGGATGGATTCATGCTCTGCCGTGCTCATTGGTCGGCACTGGCCTACAGAGCTGTCAGTAGTGGCACTGGTAAACGAGTACCTGGAGGTAGTAGAGACAAAGCATTCGAAGTAATGCAAGGGAGGACTTCTGACCCTGTGGATGTGTGTTGATCAGCTCCACAACCAACTCGCTACTCCTCTGAGAGCCCTTGGCTGTACGTGGGAGGGAGGGCCCACGGAATGTCTGTTTTGCCTCACAGAAAACTGTCCTCTGCCTATTCACATAATCTCTTTTCCAAATGGGGCAATTGAATGAGAAAATTCCACATAACAGATTTCTTCTTGGGGTGAACACTGCACTTGTTTGGAGAAATACTTTGAAACCACTGTTTGGGATGGTGTTGGGTAGATGGCAAGACATTGTTTTGGCACAAACCCACCTTCTAAAGAGGGTGGGCTCTTATTAGAACAGCTGACTTTCCTTTCTGAGGAAAATTTATATGGAATGAGGATGGTAAGGACTGTGTCAGAGCTGAAGCATTCTGCACACTAGAGAGGAGAATTTGATGTTCCCTAGGAGGGATCCAGGAAGCTGTGTGCTGCAGAGAATAAAGATAAGAGAGGAAAACTCTTGGGGGTACTCGCTTAGCTTTTGGCCCTTGTAAATTTCCTTCACTCCTGAGCTCAGCTTTTTATTTAAAGAAATGTTTGTATCTTATCCATTATTTCCAAATGCGGAAGCAGGAGGGCTTTTTACAGTATCTACTTTGACATACTGCCAGTAACAGAAGTCCTCAGTATTTTTAAATTGTGAACAAAAGCCACTCACTGTACTATATACAAATTATATTGAGCAACAATATATATTCTCCTTTCATCATCCAAAATGTAATTTCTAGGATAGCTGTTAGAGTTATAAATCTCAGTAGCACAAATAATATTGCTTCTTTTCTAGAAAGTGTGCAAAGTGTATTATTAAGGGAATTTGGAGATATCACATTAGTAAACTAGATCAGTCCTTTAAATCAGTGATCTCCACATTTTGACCAAAGATTACAAACAGACTCTAAACTGCAATGATGTCCTCTATTCTTCTCCAGAAGAAATGGAAAACTAAAATGAAGGTAATTCTGGTAAGAAAATAACCTTATTTTGATCCCTTTCACCTATGGTGAGGATAATCAAAATTGGTTAGAAACTTCCATCCAGTAGGTTTTTAATAAATTTCAGGCAGAAAGAACTCTGGAGAAAGTCTTAAAGGAATTTTAAAATTGTTTACTATGAGGAATGTATCATTTGTCTGCTACCTGCCCATCTTCCTAAATACTTTAGTCAAGGCTGAATAGTTCACTGATGCTTCTGTGTGAGTGAATTCTTTTTAAGAAACTGAAAAAGATGTTGAGTTTTGTGTCTCAGTAGGTGCAAGGTGAAAGCAGAGACACAGAAGTTAACAGCTGAAGGAAAAGCTTTTGTTTACCACCAGGTCAGGAGAATATGGTATTTTCTTCTAAAGCAACATCAAAATTTCACTTGGCTTTTTGTTATACTGAAAAGAAATAGTGATATAAATAGTGTAAGTTGGCTAGTCTATGTTAGGGGGTCAGCAAACTATTTCTTTTAAGAGCCAGGTAGTAAATATTTTTAGGCTTTGCGAGTCAGACTGTGTTGAAACTATTCATCTGTCATCATAGCACAAAAACAGCCATAGGCAATATGTAAATGAATGGATGTGGCTTGTTCTAATAAAACTTTACTTATAAAGACAGAGTGGGGCCATATTTGGCCTGCAGGCTGTTAGTTTACTAATACCTGATATATGTAAAAAGGCAGAACCTTAACAGAGAAAAGGCTGAAACCTATCAATGCCCACACCAATCTTATGCTTTCCTGGTAACTCTTCCTTTGCAAAACAATTATTGTAATTTTTTCAGTGATTTTTAAAGACTTTACGGGCATTATATATTCTTTCTTTAATCCCTTCAGCAAATAAAAACTTAAGAGTGATTTTCAAAACCATTGTGCTTTTTTTTCTGATGGTTGTACTGATGTTACTGTTTTTAAAACAATCAATGTTTACCCCCAAAAGAAAAACTGTACATCTGATTGCCATATGCTATTAGTGAGGAGATCAAATGCCCTATAACTAGAGAGTAACAGTCTCAAACAAATCTGATCAGGGCTGATTCAGAAGGATAGTGTTGGCATTTACTAAGCCTTATCACAGACAGTCCAAAAATATGTCAAAAGATATGTATCTTTATATAATGTTTTAAGATTCAAACTTGTTTTCCAGTTAGCTTAGTCTTCACTTTCCATGCCCAAAGAGGATGATTTTAACAAAGATTCATGGAGTTGGAGGGGGCCTTGGAGACCACTGGTCAACTCAGCACCCACTGCTTACTCAGGACTTCCCACCATGCCCACACTTCCAGGAACGGGAGTATCTCTTTGTGCCAGAGAGTGCATTCCTTTTCTGGTTCTCTCTTTGTCATTAAAGATGTTATTGCTACATGGAGGTAACATTTGCCTTCTAAATTTTTGGCTACCTATTTCACTTCTCGAATCACTTCCCCTCAGAAACAAGTCTTCATATATTTGAAAATAGTTACTTGTCTTTCATGATTATTTACTTCTCAAGGCCACACATGAGCAATTATTTCTTAACTGCCCACATAATTCAAACTCAGATGTTGTCAGGGGCAAGAGGTCACATGTAAACAAATGAAAATATGTTGGATGGGACTGAGGGGAACCAGAGAGGTAAGCTTCTGCCAAGGGAAGAGACAGAGGCTAACTGGCATCTACAAGCTGGTGCTATGTTTTGGTCTGGGCCAGGGCTGCTGGGAAGATTTCGAAGAGCCCAAGGATCAATATTTCTATTTGAAATCTCCCAATTTTTCAATGTTGGCAACTAATTTAAAAGAAAAAATTTAAACACCCTGTAAGCCAAACAAAACACATCTGTGGGCCAGATTTGGCTTGAGGGATGCTAGTTTGCAACATGAAGTTTAGAGTCATCTTACCATCCTGGTTGTCACATTTTGTACACATTTCTATTTAGCCAGTTGTAACTTGAGGAACATTAACCATTGAAAAGAGGGAGAGAATTCCTTAATTGAAAGGAAAACAGAAAAACAGTAAGTTCAACACAGATGAGCGTTAGAGATCAACTTTACTGCATAATCAAAATTTAGGTCACACTTAACATAAGGTTAAGTTTTAACTTTTTAACTGTTGTGAACTCTAAAAGTAGAACATGTGTTAACAGTTGATGTGATAGGTCGACAAGAAAACATATTGCTCCTGTCTAAAAGAGGTCTCCTAAAAATGGGAATAAAACACTTAAGGAATATAATATAAAACCATTACCAGACCATATGTTTGTGATATAAAATGAGGCATTTTCTTGCCAGGATATCACATAACATGGCAAACTGCCATTGGCCTCACTCTCCCCACCATAAAAGAGAGAGGGAAAGAGAGAGAGAGAAATTCCACAGACATTCTTGGTTAAATTGGGTTGATATGTTATTATAAGTATTTAATTTATAAAATGTATTCCTAGAGTTCAGTGCCACTCACCAAAGTAAATAATTATATCATTGGGCTGAGAGAATATTGTTTTATCATTTGTAAGTCTGCCCTTCCCATGACATACTGGTTTGCTGAGTTTAGAAAGACTTATCTGGAATACATGTTTGTCCCTGTGCTCCTTGCCCTCTGTTGTATGTTCTGATTTTCAAGCCAGTTTGCCCTTTCCCCCTTATTTCCTCAAGAATCTCTTAGGAACTTAATTGAAAGGATGGAAGAACACTAAGCTCCAGCTGGACATCCCCTGGTGTTAAGGTCAATCTACCATCACCTTATCTAATTGCTGACCTCTTCCTCATGGAAAGGGTGGTCTTATGTGATACTGCAAGTCGCTCGCTGCCATAAGAAGTTTCTTTGTCCAAGGCTGCAGCTTACAGGGAGAAAAAGCAGAGTAGCTTTGTGGAATATTGTATATGCTATTAATTTCAAATTTGCTTCTATTTTACAGATCAAATGTACATCTTGTAAAAAAAAATTTCCTCGAGAGTGATCTCTGAATACTTTAGGACATATTATTAAATAAAAAATGTAGGTATCTCTTTTAGATGCATATTAAGATGTGTCAAGTAAAATATTGAAGTTATATTGTAGAGACAAACTGATTTTAGAATTTGGAGTATTTTGCTATTCCTGGAGCTTAATCTTTGTGATTATCAAAAAAAAGCCAAGGAAAACTGTTTCTCCTCAACTCATAAAAATTAAGAGATTGGACATTCATAGACTTAAATTACTTGTTTCTCTAGCCAGATGATAATTAAAGCAATATAGTTATATATTTATTGTAATATAGTTACAATATACAGTTCATCTATTGGTTGAAACCTAGAATTAATAACCCAGAATTTAATACTTAGAAGGAAAAATACTCATTTTCTTGTTTTATGTTAATACTCCTAAATTTAAATCAATCAAGAAAAATAAAATCTAGACAACTTAAAAAGTGAGGCAATCATCTTCATTTTCACTTTACTACTACAATAAGCCTAGTCAGCCCATAGAATTACTCTTTTTAAGGAAATTTCTCAGATTCCCATTATAGAGTACAGTCCTTAAAAGCTTAGATTTTGCTTTCCAATGTATGTATTTGGATTAAACGACTATGAAATGTAGCACAGCTATTTCCTGCAAACTTTCATACCCAAAGAAATTTCATTAAATTGTATTGTATAACTTCTATCTCCCTGAATGCCACCTTCCAATTTTCTTAACCTCAGATTCTGAAAATCCCTCTCATGCTGCTTATGAAACAGTTACTATCCTGAATGAAATTGTTTTGAAATATTACACAGTCTAGGCTATCTTAATATACAATTTAAGGATTAATAGAATTTACCCACATGCCTTCTGCATTTTGGATGCATATTATTCTAAAGTTCCCGATATAGAATGAGTCGTGACATTTACTATTTCATGCACTATTGCCAAGACATGACTTGTAAACACTAGCAGGATTTCTGATCCAGATGACAGTGTCATTGGGAAAGACTTCCAAGTTAATGTCTCTATAGTTATAGATAAAAATTCCATATATGCATATATGTATGTATATACACACATGTATAAATTATTATATATACATATATATGTGTATATATGTGCAATTAAATAAAACTTCTGTTCTGTGAAGGATCCTGTTAGAAGAATGAAAAGACAAGCTACAGACTGGAAGAAATTATTTGTAAACCGTATATCTCAAAGGACTTGTATCTTGAATATGTAAAGAACTCTCAAACTCAACAGCAAAAATTCCAAACAATCAAATTAGAAAATGGGCAAAAGATATGAAGAGACATTTCACAGAGGATATGCAGATGACCTGACAACTGTGCACATGAAAAGATCTTCAACATCACTAGCTTTTAAGGAAATGCAAATGGATTCCATAGGGTCTTAAAACTGTATGCCTATTAGAAGAGTGAATATAAAAACTAGTGAGACTACCAAGTGTTGCTGAGGAGACTAAGAAACAGATTTCTCATACATTGTTGATGGGAATGTAAGACTGCACAGCCACTCTGGGAAATAGTTTGGTTTCTTAAAAAACTAAACATATACTTACCATACAAGTCAACCATGGCTCTACTGAGCATTTATGTCAGAGAAATAAAGACTTCTGTCCACACAAAAACCTGTACACAAATGTTCATAAGAGCTTTGTTCGTCATAGCCCCAAACTGGAAACAACAAAGCACCCTTCAGTTGGTGGGTAGTTAAATAAGCTACAGTACATCTATAACATGGGATACTACTCAGCAATAAAAAGGGAAGGACTGTTTCAACATGCAATAATGTAGATGGATCTCACAAGCATTATGCCCAATGAAAAAAGTCAATCCCAAAAGGTCTCATTCTGTATAATTCTGCTTATATAATACTTTCAAAAGGGCAAGATTATAGAGAAAGATAACAAATTAGTGGCTGCTGGGGGCTAGGAATGATGGGGAATGAGTGGTGAATGTGACTGTAAAGACATAGCATGAGGGAAATCTTGGTGGTGATGGAATAGTTCTGTATCTTGACTGTCATGATGGCTAAGCAAATCTGCAGATATGATAAGATGATATCGAATTTATATACACATGTATCAATGTCAACTTCCTGGTTTTGATATTTTAATATAGTTATATAAAATGTACTCATTGGAGGAAACAGGGTGGAAGGGCATTTGGGGTCATTTTGTACTTTTGCAATTTCTCATAGGTCTGTAATTATTTTGATATAAAAAATATTTTTGAAAGCCTTCAATAGTTATGTAAAACCCAAAGGCTATGTATTAATTATTATTAATAAGGTGAAAAACACTGTTTTAATGAGTTTATGCTCTGAAATGCATGTTAAGAACCTGGGTTTTGGTGTCAAATAGGAATCTCAGATTTGTCATTTATTAACATATGCCATAGAAAACCATCTATTGTCTCCAAGTCTCATTTTCCTTTCCTGTTAAAATATAATCATGGGAATAACAATACATACCTTGTAGCATTTTTGCAAATATTAGGAGGAGATAGTATATGTACTATTCTTAGTACAGTGTCTGACATCTAAATACACTCCAACAAATGAAAGTTGAAATTATTTTCTTTCTTTCAGATCTTCATAGAGCTCTGCACTAATTCCTTATTTTACTGCTGTATTTAAATTGATACATATTTATAACTTGATTCTGCAGCTATATGGGAAACTTCATGAGCTCAAGAGTGAGTTATACTTTAGATGCTATTACCACCTAGTAAATTACTATATAAGGTTATTAATGCATACTTATCAAATGAATAATTTGCATTATACAAAATCCAGTGGTCACTTTCCAGTGTTCCCTGGAACTTAACTTCTCAGCAGCAGCATTTGACAGATTTGACACTTTCCCATTTTAAATCCTGCTGTGGACTGGATTGTGTCTCCCCAAATTCCGGTTAAATCCCTAACTCCAAGGTAATGATATTTGGAAATGAGGCCTTTGGGCAATAATTAGGTTTAAACAAGGTTGTGAGCTGGGATCAGTGATGGGATCAGTGCTTTTATAATAAGAGACAGCAGAGAGCTCTCTCTCCATCTCTTTCCTCCATGGAGAGCACTGTGAGAAGGCAGCCATCTGCAAGCCAGAAAGAGGGCTCTCGTCAGAGGCTAGCCATTCTGGCACCTTGATATTACACTTCTCAGTCTGCAGAACTGGGAAAAATAAGTTTCCATTGTTTAAGCCACCTAGACTATGGTATTTTGCAATGGCAGCCAAGCAGACTATTGTGAATCCCTTCTGTCCTTTCTTATGACATCCTTTTCTGTTGGTTTGTCTTATCTCACTAGCCAATTCTAGTCAGTCCCCTTTGCTTTTCCACCAGCCTTTAAATAGAACCCCTCTGTGCTCTCTCCTATGTTTTTTGCCCTCTTAATTCTATGCTTCTTAAATGATCTTATCAGTTCCCAAAGTTCCAGTTATCATCTCTATGCTAGTAACATCCATACTTTTATCACCAATTTACGCTTTGTTTCTGAGCTCCAGACCCATGTATCTAAATTTCCACTGGGATGTCTCACAGTCATCAATATGTCTAAAAGTGAACATGCACTGGTCACACTTCTGGCAGGAAACAGAAAAAGTTTTAATAAAGGATATATTTGCAAAATTGTGGACAACATTTAGAAAAATTAATAAGGGTTGATGCATTATTGTGGGCCTAGTAACAGCAGGAAGCTATTAGCATTCCCAGATCTACAGGGCAAGGGAAGGAAGTAGTTACAAGAATGCAGAGAGAGAGAGCATGCACTTGAAAGAATTGTATGGGGAAGAATGTCCGATGGTGGGATAAAGCCAGCTCAGGAGAACTCTGCAGGGAGAGACCCAGTAGAATAAATATCCAATACTCATTCTCCTCTCTTCCTTTGATCTCTTTCCTCTGCCCCATTCACTGCACCCATTTGGAAGTGGGAGGGCAAAGTCTTCTATTGATGTAGGATGTAAAGGTCACCTCCTGGGGCAGGGTAGTGAAAGGAGATAAATTTGTATCACTAAAAGGAAGCTGACTGGTATGGAAAATATGAAGCACAGACCAATTCTATCTCCAGTATTTCCTGGCTCAGCAATTGTCACCAACATCTGCACAGATCCTGAAGCCAAAATCTGAGAGTATCCTTGATTCTTCTTTCTTTCTGCTCTTACATCCACATCAAGTACAAATACAACCCAAATAAATTTGACAAGATCTCTCCATTCCTATTACCACCACTCTTGTTTGCACTCTGATGATGTAACTACTAGAATAGCTTCCTATACTGTCCCCATCATCCACTCTTGCCTCTCTCTGTTCCATTCTCCACAGTCAGTGTGATTGTGGTGCACAGAATAATGGCCCCCAAAAAAGTCCATGTTTCAATCCCTGGGAACTGTGAATATGTTAACTTACATGGCAAAAGGGACTTTGCAGATGTATTAAATTAAAAGCCTTGAAATGGGAGATAATGCTGGATTACCTGGATGGACCCATCTAATCATAGATCTTTAAAACTGGATAACCTTTCCTGGTTGTAGTCAGAGGGAAATGTGACTATGGAAGAATGGTCATAGACATGTAACATTACTGGCTTTGCAGACAGAGGAAAGGGGACATAAACCAAGGAATGCAGGTGGCCTCCAAAACTCCAAAAGGCAAGGAAACAGAATCACTGCTAGAATCTCCAAAAATTAATGCAGCCCTGCTAGGACCTTGATTTTAGCTCACTATGAACCATGTTAGACTTCTATCCTAGAGAACTACTAAAAAATAAATGTGTGCTACTTTAAGCCACATTTGTGGTAATTTGTTACAGCAGCAGACTAATCCAGTGACGTATAATCTCATTTGATCAGATCACTCTAGTGCTTTAAAACCCTCAAATGCTTACCATTCTACTGACAGAGTCTAAAATTCTCCTGGATTCCAGAGTGCCGTACAATCTGCCTGTGCTTCCCTCTCCAACAGCACGGCAGACGCCCTCCCTCAGTCAGTGTGCCCTCATTATTCCAGACCATTTTGTACCATGACAAGCCTTTTTGCATTAGGTTCTTGTACTCACAGCTTTTTTGGGTTGGAACACTCTACCCAAACCCAACACTCTTTCAATGGGTGTATTAGATTTTTATTGCTATGTAACAAATGACCACAAAGCCATAAAATAAATAACACATTTATTATCTCACAGTTTCTGTGAGTCAGGACTCCAGGCACAGTTCAGCTAGATCCTCTTCTCAGGGTCTCACCACACTGCAATCAAGGTATCAAATGACCTGCATTCTCACTCAGAGAAAGGGGAAGAATCTCCTTCCAAACTCACAGAGACACAGTTCAGCTCCTGGCAGACTGTTCTTTGCTTCTTTCAGCGTCTGGTAGCTATCAGCATTCCTTGATTTGTGGCCACATCACTCCAATCTGTGCCTCCATGGCCATTTATCACCTCTCCATCTTTTCTGCATCTTCTCCTCTTGGCCTTTTTCTTATAAGGACACCCTTTTGGATTTCAGGCTCACCCAATAATCCAGAATGATCTCTTGATCTCAAGATTCCTATGAAAAGATTATTTTTCTATATAAGGCAACATTCAGAGGCTCTGAGGATTAAGGTGAACATATCTTTTGGGGAGAGGGAGCACCAACCAATCTACCACAGGCCAACTGTTTGAATGTCTTTCTCCCTGTGAGTCCTCCCAATACATGGTCCACAGCACCTTGCACTTGCGCATGATCACTGTGATTACTCGTTCCGTGCCTACCTTGGTCCACTAAAGCACAACCTCCCCTCAGGTAGAAACTTGTCTGTATTGTTCACAACTGTGTTCCTAGTATCCAAAATATATTAGGCACAGAGTCAGTGAATTTTTTTTGCCCCAAACCAAATGGATCATTGCTTTCTCTCTCTCACTTTGCTGGGTAGAAATAGTCCAAGTCGTTGGTAATGAAAGTTCTTCCCACTAATTGTGAACTTGTCATCTCTCAAGCTATCTCAAAAAAAAGCATTCATTTTCTGAATTTAAATGAAGATATCTCTCTTCTAATGCATTGCTTTACTTTAGAAACTTAGGAAAAGAAGGGTTGGTATATAGATGGTGCAACTCAATTCCTTT
Organism: Manis pentadactyla; assembly: GCF_030020395.1. NCBI lineage: Eukaryota > Metazoa > Chordata > Mammalia > Pholidota > Manidae > Manis > Manis pentadactyla. The sequence continues at coordinate 83,550,964 of NC_080026.1, forward strand.
GCTATATAGTCCATGGCATGTAAATGTCACATAAGACTCTGTATCTACTTTAACAGCTCAGGTCTGTTAGGCTAATAAGATTCCTTTTCACAATAAGAATATTTAATCCTTTCAAGTCTGAACTCTTGTCTTCCTACATGCTGTGCTTTATACACTGCAGAATGCCAAAGTGGCACTCAGCGAATAACAAATACTAACCACAATGATGATTGTAATGCATACCGTAATATTGTTACTAGAAATATAATTATGTGAACAGACAATTTACAGAAGAGAAGGGACCTCAGAGCCCTTGTGTTGTCAGTCTGGCCTCTCTCTTAATCAGGGATAATAATAATAAAAATACCCCCCTCCATCTGCAGTCAGCTTGTCAACATAGCAATATTTATAGAATGCAGTATATAACAATGGCATCTCCATGCAGATGGATTAAGATCGAGGAGCAGCTGCAGATGGCTGTTCATTAACTGAAAGAAGAAAATGAATCTGAACAAAGGCACTTATGGAACCCCTAATTTATTAATGCTCTAATAGGGAAGAAGAGCTCTCTGGAATGGTAACTGAGTAAGACTGGTTACAAAGATAATTGTGAAAACAAGACAAAGATTCAGTATAACATACAGAGACATTTTATTGCCTGTAAGGTCTGTAGAATTACAAGGTCAACAGATATCAGACTCTACATTTAATTCTTCATATTTATTAATTACATCCAACAAAGAACTTGCCATTAATGTACAGACTAAAGCTAGATTAATATTCTGTCACAAAAAACTTCTCAATTCATCCAGAGAGAGATTAGGATTTCTTCTACTTCTCTGTTGTATTATTTTAATATGGCGTGTGTGCACACACACACACACACATTTCCCAAAAATGTTTACTGACTGGGTCCTCAGGATGACTTCTTAACATTCCAGGACTAGATGAGGCAAGATATATTTAATCCCCAACAAAGTATCAGACATGAAGAAGGTACTCCTCAGCTTTTTTTCTTTTATGTCCCAGCTGCCACATGACAGAGAGAATTGTTGCCTGCATGACATCTCTGGTTTCTACTCTCCAAAGAAGTCCATAGGTATCTAAGAATCTGACATTAGCTGGGATCCATGTCAGTGACTTCCAAAGCAGAAGATGCACCATCAAAACAAACATATGCATTACCACGGAAATTGATAAACACATTGTAGTGTTTCCATACACTGCAATAAAAGTAAGACTATTGATGTAACATGCAGCAATATGAATGAATCTCAAAATCATTGTGTTGAATAAAGGAAGACATACCCAAAGAATACATACCATATAATTCCACATACAAAATTCTAGAAAAGATCAGTCTCAAATATGTTTGAGAAATATTATGTCCTATATTCTCCTCTCAGAAATTCATAATAAATCAATTAAAGACTCTTACTCTGCTAATGGCAATTGAATCATAATTTCTGAGAAGAAATCCTATGTTGTACAACACCGATTAACTATTGATTTCCCTATTCCCTGAATCCCTCCCATTTAAAAAATTAAATCCTAAAAATACATTGGATTATTAAATTATTAGCTGTGTGATCATGGGCAGTCACTTAAATTCCTTGTACTACAATTTCCTCACCTGAGAAATAGGACATTAGACCCTATCTCATAAGCATAGTGAGGATGAAATAAACTAATGTTTGTAACGCACTTAGAACAGTGCCTGGGGCAATCAATGTGTTAGTAAATCTTGGAACACATTTTTGAAATGGAGAGTGTTCCTTCAATCATCTATTTAAGCAAAGAAAGTCGGACTAAATATTGTCCCTGAAAAAGTGGAGGAAAGTGAGATGCACTTCTTAATGAAGAAGCTATTCAAATGATCTTATGTGAAGCAATGTACAGTGATGCTCTAGAGAAGGAATCAGACCTGAACTGATGCTCCAGCTCTAAGGTTTACTGACTGTGTAACCTGGGAAGTCATGTGATTCTGTAGACCTCAGCTCCTGCTTTTTTAAAACCAAGGTGGTTTATAGAGGCAGAAAGAAGATTAGTAATTGCCAGGGGCTGAGAGAAAGGGACAATGGTAAGGGATTGATACAGGATTTTGGGGGGGATGAGGATGATGAAAATGATTATGATGCTAGTTGTACAACTTTGTGAGTGTACTAAAAGCTACTAAAGTATACACTTAAAATTTTTTTAATTTTTTAAAGTGGTGAATTTCATTTTATGTAAATTTTATCCCAATAAAAAATATAAGGTAGTTGTGTTAGATGATATTCAAGATCCCTATAGTTTGTTCATTCAGTCATTTGTTCAAAACATTTCTATTAAGCTTCCACTGTCTAAAAAGCAACATGATCTGTGAGGACACAATAATGAACAAAAAAAACATGAGACATGATCCCTAACCTCATGAAAATTATCTTTGGAGATTGCCTTCCTATTGCTGACTCTAGTTTAGGGTATTATGCTTTGTTTCCTTTAACTAATGGAAGTTTGAGAGGTTGGAAAACATATTAGCAGTTTGATGCTATGGCATGAATTAATTAAATATTATATTCAGGAAGAATAAAGAGAAGGGACTACCATTTACTCAGCCCCAAGTCACAATCACTGTGGACTTGACCGTGCTTATGTCGTTTCTCAATTAATCCTCATGAGATTCATGTAAAATAGATGTTATCATGCATATTATATAGATAAACTAAGGCTTAAGGAAGGTAAATAAATCTTATTTAGATTGCAGATTTTATTAGTACAGAAAGGAAATACATAAACCTGCAGATTTCATATGATACTACATTTGCTCCCATAATATAATTTTTATAAACCTAATATTATTTATATAAAATGCACATGTGACATTAAGATTTACAATGTTTTCTGTGAGGTTCGGCTTCATTGTGACTGATGCCAGCAAGCAGAGTTAACAAAGGGGAAGAAAACTAATTAGAGGCCAAAGAACCAGTGATGCCTAGAGAAATATCCTTTGTGGTATTTTCATATTCAAGATAGGTGTTAGTATTCAAGACCATTGTTTAGGATGGCTTCTTTTTTTCACCTCTAAAGGAGGACATTATTACAAATTTCTTGTGCAATATCTAAAAGGCTCTCTTAAAGTAAAATTTGTGGATATCATAGTTTTTAACCAGATATTGGGCACATTATTTTAAAAAATGATCCTGACAAGGCATGTTTCCACAGTCATTTACAGTTTTCATGTACACATCAAGTAACTACTGAAATGTAACTGGCAAGGAAATTGAAGACAGAATGGATAGTAAAAGATACTGAGGAAAGACAAACATGGACCATTGACTTTGGTTGGTAATTCACTTACACAAAGCTTCTGCTACTTTTAAGTTATATTACCAACTGGGGTGTTTAGTGGGTTGAAATATTTGCTTTAATCAGTATCTCAGTTGATATAAAAATTGGATTAGACTTTCACAATCCAATTATTTGTTTATTACCTGGAAAGGAAATTGTTAGTAAAACATGGTCCCTACTATTTTCCCAGTTCTTATGTCTTACTTCCTTTTTCTTTTTGTTTTAAATGCTTGGCTACAATTGCCACTATAATGTAAAAGAAAAATGGTGATAGAAAGCACATGGCTTCTGACTTTATAAAGGAAATGCTTCTTATGTTTTAGTATCACGTAAGTTGTTTCTTTAGGTTTATTTAGAGGAACCCATTATGAAGTTAAGAAAGTGTCCTTCTGATACCAGTTTGCAAATAACTTTTCCTGAATGAGTGTTAACTTTTATCTAATGACATTCTGTGCATCTTGGATAAGAATGTACTGAGTCTATTCTTTTATTCTGTTAAAAATTGTGTTACATGAATATACTTTCAGAGATCAAACCATCCTCACATTCCTGGTACAATGCTGGTCCTCACTCATCTCTCCATGTCTCATTTCTTGCCAGTTCCCCTCTAGATCACAATCAACAGCCTGGTCCTATTTGAATTTATTTCAGTCCTTTGAATAAATTATGTTCTGGGCTTCTCTCTGTCCCAACACAACAACTTCATTATAGTCTACTACCCTTAGCTTAAATAACACTTTTTGGGGGGAGTCTATTTTGATACTCTCTACTCCCCAAGTCCCACAAAGCACCCACTTCTTGTAAGTTGGATAGCATCTAATAAGTTGTAATTATTTGTTTGATTTTCTTTCTTCCTAAATATACTGGACACTCCATGAAGAAGATGCTATGTGTTTTTCAGTAAAATGTTTCATATACCCCATGAAGGGCCTGGAGCACTGTAAGACATTAATAAATGCTGAAAGAGAAAGAGAATGGGGGTGGGGGGAATAAGAGAATATCTTCAATTTCAATTTCTGAGGTGTCTCTAAACATGAAAAAGCTTTTTAATTTTCTTTTAATTAGCCTCAGAATTTTCTGGTTTCATTGAAATTATGCTGTATATATGGAAAAGCATGAAAGGAAATTCTATTTCTTGAGCTTATGGGCTATTACAAAAAACAGCACTGATGGAGAATGGATAAAAGACACTTCCATGAAGCATTTTCTTTCTACTAATGTAGACAAAGCTGTCTTTTTTTCCTTTTAATGTTACCCCATATGAAGGATTGCAAGGCATTGATTCATATTTAGGATCTTGAAAACTATCATTTTGTAATCCTAGCAGCTGTGATATACAGACACTAAATCTTGGGTGTTTTGATGTTTAAATGCCCACAGCTCTGAGATGATCACACAAGGTCTTAAGCAACAAAAAGGAAAGAGGACAAAGTGAAAGAAGAGAAAAGAACCAAACAATAACTTCTAGGACAACACAAGTGAGAATAAAAGCCACAGGTGATAAAAGTAAGCAAAAGATGGAACCGAGAGGAGCCTGCTTCACGACCATGTCTAGATTAAGAGAGCTGTATTTCAGTACCAACATTATGTTCTCATTTAGATTTCCTTTCCCTTCTACTCCTTCTCACTGCTCACCCCTTGCTTTATGCTCTCATCAGTTCATGCCTATATTCTTGCCTTCAATCTCTGCCTGTTCCCATCTATCCTCCTTCTAGGAAAACCCCTGTTTGTATCCCTCTTCTTGCTCACTCCATCCAAGTATGTCTATTTGTCTTCCCTGTAAATCCAGACAGGCTGAAACATTTGTTCAAAGCATAATAGTAAGCTTATCAAATAATCTGAGACGAACCATCGTGTTGCTTCAGCTTTAGCGTTCTTTCTTGCCAAGAAGTTTTGTCACAGTCTTCTTTCTTATCACATTTGGGTCCAGCCTCTTTACATAGGTTTTTAAATACCAGATTAACCTCCCTGGTTTTTCTGATCCATCTCTGTTCTTCTCACCCTTGTCATCTACCTGATTACCAATGTACTGACCAAATGCCACATTTCCTAGCCTATTCATCACCTTGAACACCGACCTCATATGTGCTCAATCTTTTCCTTCATCTCTGTCCCAGAAATTTTTGTGGCCTCATTGCTGCTGTAAATACCTGAATTCCTTATAGGAATCAGGAAGGTTATAAGTGGATAAATAAACTAACAAAAGCCAATAAGGAAAGTGAGTGGGACAGACTCAGTCCTTAGTGTGCATGCAGACTCAAAGTTAAGCTCCTTGTTGCTGACTCCTCTTCTGACTGGCAGACCTTTCCTCACACTTGACCTCCCAGCTACCTTGTTTTTTCTCTAGGCACCACCTATGGTCTGCAGCATCCACATTCCCCCACTGCCAAAAGGATCTGCTTTCATGATTTTATGTTCTCTACTTAAGAATCTACAAAATTCAACTGCTTGCCACAGTGGCTCTCAAATTGTGCTTATCTCTCATTGGTGACCATGTGTTCCACTACAAACTATAAATAATGGGGATTTTTCTGTTACACATAAAAATTAAATGAATGGATAAAATTTTCTCTCTATGTCCTTCTGTATTTTTGTTAGTCATAGCACATAGCAAAAGACTAAATACTCAGTAAACTAAAGAGTAAATAATCATTGATTTGACTTTACCAATGATTGTGGTTTGGGATTCATATGAAATTAAAAGCAAGTTTCCAAAGAGTAAAGAATCTGGGGATTTTTATGGTTATGTGGTCTCTTGATAATTTGAGACTATGATATAATAATAAAATGAAATGTCAAATATACATGTGTATACTACATATCTACTGTAAGTATATATATATATATATATATATATACTTGTCATAAATATATGCAAAATATAAATAAATAGGTACATACACACACACTCACAAACTCACACAAATACAGAGATTTACTCATGATGTGATTCCTTCTGTTAGTGAGCACTTGCAACTCCAATATGTTTTACTTTATAAATGAGAGCAATACTATTCTCTACATCTCCCTAATCCTTTTCCCCTTTACTTCTTTTTGCTTTTTAGTTTTTGAAATATAAAGTTTCTATGTTTTTTATTAAAGTAAAAATGTTTTCTGTTAATAATCAGAATTAATTTCAGAGAAGGCTAAGATTAGATTTCCTGTGGAAATATGCCTAGGAGACCCCATGAGTATCTGGTAACACTTAAACCTTCACTAAATAACCCATTATATATTTATCAAATAATTTATCTGTTTATATCAAGCTTTACAATAACTCACTCTCATGCATTAGGCAGACATATGGATTGTTTAATGATATTGGCATGTCTTCTGTCTCCAGAGCCGTTTCCTGCTACGGCATCCACACACTATAAAGAAATTATAGATGCATTTTTTTGAATAAGGAATGATTTTTGGAATGACAGCCTGGCTCTGCTCCATGATCTAAAAATGAATGAGAAAGCTTTTTCAAAAATCTTGGTTAAAAAAGCAACTCTAAAATACTGATTTATGAAGATCCCTGAACTTGTTTTGGTTACTGGACATTTAGGAGCTCTGATCATTTGTCCTGGTAATCTAGGTGACACTCACTATTCTATTCGCTTGCTTTTTCAAACCAATAATCTGGGGAAACATTTATAACTGTTTTCCTTAATTCCTAGCTGAACTGATAAAGGTCATTTTCTGAAATCAGGAGGAAAGAGGCATTCCAAGCAATCACTGATGGACAGACTTCAGATATCTAAAAATAGAAAGACATTGGTACCTACTTCCACAAAAAGAATTGGATGTCAGCAGTATCAGGAAATGCAACCCAACTAGAGTGAAAATACCCCATAGGGTTATATAACTCACTGGAGTCATTTTCAGGTTCTGCATGTAAATTGTATAAAACTCCCAACAATATAATCCTCAGGATATGAGGTTGATTGGCAGGCTGCAAAGCTTTTTCTTTAGACTCAAACAGTTCTTTGATACAAACAATATTTTTCATTTCAAAGGTAATTGTTGGTAGCCAATAGGCACTGATAGTCCCATGTGGGTAGCACAATAAGTACATTGCCTTTCAAAAAACAGTATTGCTTTTCATGTGATAGAGACCATTTGTGCAATTGAAAACCCATTCAGAGAGCATACTGACAGACAGACCCTTTAAAATTCCAAGATGTAAATGTATTGAAGTGCACTATCAGACAGGCTCTCACACAAAAGCTCCTTGGAAAATAATTTAATATATATATTCAGCCATCATATTATTTACTTTTTTGGCAATAATTCCTCTCCCTTATTTTTCACTACACTTAGCAGAAAACTTCAGCTGTGTTTCAGCTGAAACAAAGGCAAGCCACAGCCCCAAATTTCAGTTTTTATCATTGTATCAATTACTGTTTCCCATTGCCCCATTTTTGTTTCTTACTATAAATTTGGGAAGAACCTATAGAACACAGCAATGATAAATAATTGCATAGCCTAACTCTGGCCAGAAATGCCCAGGAAACTAGATTTTTAAAGTAAATCTTGCAAATTGTCTGTTTTTATATACCAGGTTGTGTTTATTTTACACCACATAGCAGATGGTTTTTATACTCTCATTTTGCTTGTACTAATACTTTTTGGGGAGAAAGCAGGCCAGTAAGAGAGTTCTTCAGGTTGTTTACTATTTGTACTTATTGATAGAACTGAAGAAAACATGTAATACGAGAGTGTAACAAAATGAACTATTAAAAAACATAAAGGCAAGAATAAAGGATTCTGCATTGCCATTCATGAAGAGATTAACCATAATCCTATTAAGAAATCAAAGTACAGTTCTAAAGGAATTCCTCATTCAAAATTCTGACTGAACAGTTGTCTGAAAGAAAATCAATTCTTACATCACACCAAGAACAATCTTTTATGAATCTCTATATAACTATTGATAACTATGCAATTAAAATAAAAAAAGTTTAATGACAATCTTGAGCCATTATTTAATCAATTCTATAAAATGAAAAATGAAAAACTTACTTAACTGGGTCTGGATACCTGGGAAGAATTAGGTCATAATATAAAAATGATGTGGATACTACTCAGCCATAAGAAGAGGGCAAATCCTACCATTTGCAGCAACATGGATGGAGCTGGAGGGTATTATGCTCAGTGAAATAAGCCAAGTGGAGACAGAGAAATACCAAATGATTACACTCATCTGTGGAGTATAAGAACAAAGGAAAAACTGAAGGAACAAAACAGCAGCGGAATCACAGAACCCAAGAATGGACTAACAGGTACCAAAGGGAAAGGGACTGGGGAGGATGGGTGGGTAGGGAGGGATAAGTGGGGGGAGGAAGAAGGGGAGTATTAAGATCAGCATGCATGGGGGTGGTGGGAGAAAGGGGAGGGCTGTACAACACAGAGAAGACAAGTAGTGATTCTACAACATTTTGCTATGCTGTAAAGGGGTTTATAGTGGGGATCTGGTATAGGGGAGAGCCTAGTAAACATAATATTCTTCATGTAAGTGTAGATTAAAGATAACAATAAAAGAAAAAAGAAAGAAAAGGGGATTACTCCATGATAGGATAAAACTAACTGTAAATCAACGATTAATGCATGCTTTAAATATCCTTAATTTTGATCACTTAAAGGGCGTCAGATGATCGGCTATGGAGGTACACTTTTCTGATAATATTCCTTTCTCTTAAAAAAAAAAAAGCAGTTCCTGTGTGGTGACCTCCAATGAGTTCTAATCAAAGGTGGGCAAAGGGTCTGTTTGTGTTTATACAGAGGATCAAAGACTAATTTGGTTACCCAGAAAATGAACTAAGATACGATATGAAGAAGAACTTCCAACATCAGTACTCTCTGGAAGACTCATACCAGAAGATGATCATCAAAAAACCTCAACAAAGATCCAGGCGATGCTGCAGTTGTAGCTGCATTCATCCCACCAGTTTCTGGACTTGCCATTGGAATGAAGAAGGAGATATCTAAGCTGGCCTGTGCATACAGTAAAACAACAAATTTGACTGGATCTACACTGTTGAAACTCAACCAAGAATTAGGAGAAGTGCAAGTTGTAGCACTCCAAAATCTTACAACCACAGACTATCTACTGTTAAAAGAACATATGGGATGTGAACAGTTCTCAGGAATGGGCTGTTTTAATTTGCCTGATTTCTCTCAGACTGTTCAAGTACAGTTGAACAATATCCATCATATCATAGACAAATTTTCACAAATGCCTAGGGTGCCTAACTGGTTTTCTTGGCTTCACTGGAGATGGCTGGTAATTATAGATCTGCTTTGGTTATGTAACTGTATTCCTATTATGTTAATGTGTGTGCACAATTTAATTAGTAGTTTAAAACCTATACATGCTTAAGTTACTCTACAAGTAGATATGTCAAAGAAATAACCAATCTTCCCATGTTTTCTTCCATCTGCTACCTCTATAGCTTTTCTTCTTCCTTCCTAATTACAACCCTTAAATAGAATTTGTGCTTCATATAGAATTTACCGAGTATCATAATTCCTCCAAGTGGTAAAGATACCTCAAGACAAATGCTGGGCATAGAAGCCACAGGGCATAAATCTGCAAAGAAGTAAAAAGCTAACCTTTTCAAACAATATGGCTCCTCTCTCACTTACCAACTTTACATTTCCCTGTATGGCCCCGGAAGATGACTGGTTAGCCAGAGACGGGTAAGATTCCTCAAGGGAGGAACAACCTAAGACAGGCACAGTTGCAGGGGGGCCATCAGGTGAGAAATTGGGGATCAACAGAGGTGAGGCTTAGAACTTCACCCCCCTATTTTGAGAGAAATCTTCTGCATCCGTGGATGTTTTATTGCCCTTGTCTAGCTTGGATTAACACATAGTCTACAGGCACACACCTGATCATCTACATTTGCTCTCTTACAACACTAAACTAAGTTTTCTACCTTTATCTTACATCTACCTACCACTTCAGCATTTTATTAAAAATAATAATAATAATAATAAAGGGAGAAATGTAGGATCCACATATAAATCAAGTATAAAAATCAAACGAATATTCATATTTGACCTGATTGTTTATAGTTCATAATGCGTGATCAAAACTGAAAGTTTCTGTGATGACTGCCCTTGTACTGTTCGCCATGTAAGAACTTATTCACTATGTAAGAATTTGTTCACCATGTAAGAACTTGTTTGTTATGCTTCAGAAGATTGGAGACTGATGAGAATTAGGCTTGGGGTGGATTGATGATTGTGCATTGAGCATTGACTCCCCTATACAGAATTTTATTGTTGTTAACAACCATTTGATCAATAAATATGAGAGATGCCCTCTCAAAAAAAAAAAAAAAACATAAAATTTACCATTATAACCATTTTTAAGTGCACAGCCCAGTAGTGTTAAGTATATTCTCACTGTTGCACAAAAGATCTCCAGATCTTTTTCATCTTGCAACCCTGAAAGTGTCCCCATTATACAATTTCCCATTTCCTCCTCCCCCAAGCCTGTGGCAACCACTATTCTAATTTCTGTTTCTGTGAATTTGACTACACTAGGAAGCTTGTATAGGTGTAATTATACAGTATTTGCCCATGTTGTGCATGGCTTACTTCCCTTAACATGGTGTCCTCAAGGTTCATCCATGTTGTAGCACGTGTCTTCCTTTCTAGCAGAATAATTGTATATATCATGTTTCATTTATCCATTCATCTCTCAGTGGTCACTTGAGTTGCTTCCGTCTCTCTGCTATTCTCATAAAGTTGCTATGAACATGAAAAAAAAAAAATGATGTGGAAATCAGAAGGCCCAGTTGATTTTTTCTCTGTATTGAGTCACTGTGTGACCTTCTATCAGTTGCTTAATCTCCCTATTTCATTTTTACCTTGTGTGAAAATGAGAGTTCATTTAAACTACAAAGACAACAGATGTCAGGACTGAAGATGTTATTTTCCTAAAAGTACCTACAGTATTGAGAAGCGAGATCCATGCACTCAAATTAAAAATTTGCATTTCAAAATGAATGCTTTTACTTACCTATATTCTGGGAAGGCTGCATGTTCCTAATACAAATGTAGAGATTTCAAATGCTTTTTTTTTTAATGAATGTCTTCAGACCTTTCAGTTTTTCTGATATGGTTTTTAGCCGATCAAGGACCTCATGGGCTGTATTTACTGTATCATCAAATAGTTGAGTCACTTGGACTAACCTCCAGAATGCTGGTTAAGACAGCACTGAAATAATGCCTTACATATGCAACCGCTTTGCACTTCACAGCTCCACTTTGATAATCTCTTGTTTAGTAAATGATTCTAAGGGTGACAGTACACTTACTATGACGTCAGTCCTTTTGAGCTAGGGAGTTGGTGGAGTTTGTCATCCAAAGATGGAAAATTTCTGGGATCTTGACACAAGCCAAATGACATGATTCACTAGTGTAATTGTCTTCACTTTATGTAATAACACACATTTGGCTACATCAGGGAGTGTAAAATGCTAATGCCCACAGAGTAAGATATTTAAAATGGGTGAAGTGAGCTGGTGTGTTGAGACAATGAGGGATGACGACTCTGTCAGACTGGAGACTCAGTTCTGATTGCTGCCACATGGCAACTGAAGCCAATAACAAGCTCTGAAAAACTTGCAAGAAAATCATAAAATCTTTACACAAAGATGTACAATATCCCAACTGAAAAAATAGTAATCAATTAAACTATTCGGAGAGCCCCAAGAGAGACCTCTGTGCTGACATGATAAATGTGCGATTTGGAAGTCTCTCACTACCAAAAAGTTCACTATGATGGCAGTGGTTTCAGTGGGAAAGTGGACATTAAATGCTCAAGAATTTTAGACTCTAGCACAAATCTTTATCATGTAGGAATTTCACAATAATGTTGTTTTTTTATTATGTAAGTATGGAGCTATAAAACCCAAATGTCCCACAGTACTGACTTCACATTGACTTTTGCTGGAAAGCAACACCTTCATCACAGGCACACTGGGACAGCACGTTTTACATCTCTGCCACCTTCCTCACCACCGTTAAGATAAACAAATCATTAACTCACTCAAACAAAAGGGTTATAAACACAACTGCATTGTACATGGGCTGCTTTTGATTTCCATCTCATTAAAACCTGAATATACATACTATTTTCAACTATGCACAAAAATGTGGTATTTTATTTTCTATAACTATTTAAATCTTATCCTGAGAGACCCATGTTAACAGCAGAAAAAAAAAAAGCCACACTTCAAAACTTGCCAATTACAATATCTCAGGCCCTTCCAGCTAAAAATCATTTCCTTTGGTTTAAAGAGTCTTGTTTCAGAAAGTATTAATGCAATTCAAAGTTTAATTCCTATTAAATCTGCCTCTTTCCTCCTGCTCCCCAAGGCAGCTTCCGGTTTCAAGGGTTACTTTTCTATCCTCACGGTGGGGTAGTTGGTGCCCAGAGTCCTCATACTCTTCTCTGGAACCGCATTGACCACTAGTGGGTGTCTAGCTCTCAGTAATGAGGAGCTTACTTAGGGAAATTCATATTCTATCCCTCTGGCATGTATAAAGGTTGTTGAGAGTTCCACTGGGTAGTTAGCCATCACTCACTGCTTCTACTTCTATTATTATTATTATTGTGTACATACCATAAAATTTCCATTTTAACTATTTAAAGTGTGCAATTAAGTGGCACTAAGTAGTACACTTATAACATTATGCACCCATCACCACTCTCTAGTTCCAGAAGTTTTTTTTGTCACTACAAATGGAAACCGTGTACTCAATAAGCAGTCACTTCCCATCTCTTCCCGTTCCCACCTTCCCCACCAACCCGTTCCTAACAACCACCAGTATATTTTCCATCTGTGTGAATTTGTCTGTTCTGGATATTTCATATGAATGCAATTAATTACACATATGTGACCTTTTGTCTTATTTCACTTGACATAAGGTTTTCAAAGTTTATCCATGTTGTTGCATATGTTAGAACTTCATTCCTTTTTATGGCTGAATAACATTCCATTTTATGGCTATATCACTTCTTGTTTATCCACTCATCTCCTAATGGAAATTTTTGCTGGTTCCACCTTTTGGCTCTTATAAATAGAGCTGCTGTAAATAATTGTGTATGTTTCTCTTTGAAGACTTATTTTTAAGTCTTTTGGGTGTACACCTAGGAATAGAATTGCTAAGTCATATGGTAATTCTGTATTTACCTAATTCTTGCTGGCATGCCATTCCTCTTGTATTCAGCCACTTTTTTCACTTCACCCCTAGGTAAGGGTGTCCACCCCATAATTTCCATTCTGGGGACACTTCACCTCTCATTACAGAAGCTCCCTAACAGGCCTGTAAACTTGTAACTTGGCCTTCTGAAGGGAGAGAGGCACTCAGAAATTTCAGAGTCTCTTATGTACACATAGGTGTACAAACCCAGCAGGACATCTGAGGCTCATTTCTTACCTCTCTGCTTCTATCCCATGTTGCTACTCCAGCGCATTATTGGATGTACTGGGAAAATCAACATCTCCTTGAGTATTCTCAGTCATCATCCATCTCTCTGAGTATTCTAGCATGCATCTTTTTCTTGCCTTGTTACTCTCCTACACACAAACACACATAACCTGTCTGCGTGTCTCTACTCTTCTCACCTGGTAGGTTGTTTCGACTCTGAAGAGACTCATTGTCCTTCTGCATCTCCATTTCTCTTTCCATAACTGGAGCACTTCCCACCTCTCAGCTGGCAGGGATCCCCGCTAACATCACATCTTATTCTTTTATGAAGTACTGTTTACCCATCTTGCTTGGCATCACCATGGCAGAGAGGCTCCAAGGCAGTGTGATTTAGGGGGAAATGAAGCATGTAAGTTTGATATTTTTAATACTGAATTATCCTCTTTTCATGCCTAGTAGCAGTCTGTGTAATGTAAATCATATTCGTTAATTGGTTATTTTACTTTCACTTTTGTGTTAGGAATTATTGTACTATAAGAAAGATTATATGCATTTTTAGAGATTTTTCTGGAAAATGAAGCTCTTTGGACAAATTTCCACCCTGTCCACATGTCTTGTAACTGTTCTCTAAATTGTTTATTCTGCCCATGGCTCATTCCCGGTGACTCCTCAGAGTGCCGTCACTCATTTGACTCCACTGAAGCCTTAGTCCCCAAAGCTGTGTTTTAGCCCCTTTCTTGTCCAACGTTTACATACCCAAGCCTGTCCTGCAATTACTCTCTAACTTGGCCTGGATTTCAAGTTCTCCTGTATTATATTGGAAGGTGGATGAAATGCCACCAAAAAGACAAAAAAGGGTTGTGTCAAGGGAGCAGCTTCCTCCAAGAAGGAAGAAACTGTTAGCAACATGAAAAGTTGATGAGTGTTCAGGTAAAATGAGGAAAGAAGTTTGTCTTAGTGACCTTACTGAGAAAAAGTTCAGCAGAGTAGTAGAGCTAGGTGTCCTAGACAGATAGCTGAGACTCCCCCAATTTTTCTGTTACCCTCCACTTCGTTGTAGCACTCATTCCAGCTGTAATTCATTTTGTATATAATGGTTTGATGTTGGTTTTCCTCAAAGACTATAAGCTCCGTGAGTCCAAAGACTGTATTTTTTGTATAATGCTTCTGTATGTCCTTATCCTCAGGACTGAACGTAATTCCTGGCACAGAAAAAATGCTGAATATGTAACTGTGGCTTGAATGCACATTAATGAAAATTTAAAGACATACATCTTTAGGTACTGAGGGTGCCGCTGGAAGTTACAGGAAGTGTTGGTTCCAGTCCTAGCCCCGTCGTCACAAGCTGGATAAACTTGGCCATGTCATTGAATGACGGTCCCCAATTCTCTCTTCTAATGAGGTGATTGGATTTGCTGAGGATCTTTCCAACTTCGGTGTCTTTTTTCTTTTTTTTTTACTAAGTTCAGCCTCGTTTTTCCACTTATGAAATGAAAGATTTTGACTTTTCTTTATAGCCACACAGTGTATCCACAGCTCCAGGCAATTTATCTCCTGAAGTTAGCTTACTAGAATGAAGATAGTGAGTAACTATCATGTTTGCCTTAATTTTTTGTCTCATTATCCAGTCTCTCACTCAATTTTAGGTCCCCCAGACTTTTTTATTTATTTGATTTCTGCATGCTTGTTTTCCAACAAAAACAGTTGAGAATAAACAGAAAAGGAAAACAGAGGCAGTGTGACTCTTTCACGACAATCTTTTTTCTAATACTGAAGATTTTCCTCTGGAAAACACACTAGGTTTTTTTTTATTGTTTTTTAATTTCCAAACTGAATTCATATTTACACCTTACTAATAGCTCATTTGCACTGAATGGTTCTTTGTTGAGCCTCTATTTGGATTTACTGTGTGTGTATATGTGTGTGTGTGTATAAGTTTGTACCTGGATTTATACCACAGTTTCCATATAGGGTGAGCACACTTTTCCTTTTGAACCCTTTAAACATCTCAACTAAACACAGAAACAAAATTTAAAAAAAAAAACAGAATTATGCTCCAGCTATATAATTTTACTTGAGAGAAATGCTTTATAATGGTTAAAGATGTAGATACAAATCTTTCTTGATTTTATCGAAGTAGGGACCAAATCCAAGACACTTTAAAGTAGAATGAGGTTAATATGCAGTCCAGTTTTCTAGTCTGCAATGCAGAAAAAATCAGGCTCTGAGAGGACTCAAATCAAAGATTCCAATTCCTATTAGAAAATCAGGCAATTAGGAAAAAAAAGAGTGTTTTAAAAGAAAAAGAAACCTTGAGCTACTGTTAATCTAGTGAATTGTATCAAAGGAGTTTGCATTGAAATTATTTTTATAATTTTAGTTTTCTACAAAAGAATTAGGCCGTACATGGGAGGTCTGGAAAAGAATATAAGGGAAGAGGTTTTTCAAGGGGAGAAGTGGTCAGTTTCTCCTTGTGGGCCCATAACTCTTAGTTCTTTTAAGTTTTCCTGCTGGGGAGCATTATTTTCCATTGTAAATATGCCCTAGGTTCTTGCCAATAAAAAGCACCTATATTTTATAGTCTATTGAATCAAAATTGATATATGGTAAGTAATTTACAGAGATACATTGAGGCCAATCCCCAAAAGACATGCTATCATTTCAAACGAAAATGACTCAAGAGTAAAATGAACTCTCAGAAATGTTATTCTTTCACTAGCCAACTCCTGTCATCCTATAGTTGGGACCTTAAGTGGATAGGCTCAGAGGTGGGAGGTTGCTATTGTAGCTATGTTTCTAAGTCTAAGGAGTTAGTTTTCTTATATTTTAAATAGTAAGAGGACATCACAACATTTAAAATTTTTTCTTTGGGATTTTTGACTGCATCAAAGAATTTAAGATGCAATTTGTATTGAAATAAAACTGCTATCAGAAGGAATTCCTCCCTTTCAAACTTTTATTCATGAAGTATTAAGAATTTCTCTATTATTTTGACAAAGTGAAAATTGAATATAAAATGTTATGATGAATTATAAATACAGATGTATTTCATTCTCTCAGTTCAATGCTTTGCATTAAATATGAGTGTTGTATTTCTTTCAAGTGACTGAGTTAATTTTATCTGAGAAAATAATAAAATGATCATTCATTTCAGAAAGGCCTTTTGGAAAACTTTACACTCATTTCCTTTTTATTTTTACATATATATATATATATATATAACCCACTCTTGAAGAGCCAAGAAAATGCTTTCACATCTCATGAACTCCATCAAATGGAAAAGAACTTAAAGCAAACATTGACATAGAGTAGTGACTTACCTTATTACCTAGTGGGGAGAAATTTTAATTTGCCTCTTGAAGGGTGGATCAACAAAACCCAGTAGTAAGTGAAGTCTGCACTGATCCTTGAGAAAGCTTGAACTCTAGAGTACACTTTGGAAATTTTAATGATACTAAAATGAAAAACAGGGGGAGAAGTAGTTTACAAATCATCCATGGTTATTTGAAAGGTATATGTGTGTGTGTGACTGTGTATGTACAGATGAAAGGAATGTAGGGAGAACAGGAAAAACCAGAGTATCTATCAATCATAACTTAATTGCAAAAAAAAGCAATGTAATAAAATACAATAAAATAATAATGAGATTACATTATCTTAACAAAATAGAATGACACAAATACAATAAAACTGCAAACATGATATCAATACAAGATATTCAGAAAAGAGAGTCAGAAACTAATTTTGCCTTCCATATCAACGACAAGTAATGTGTAAATTTTCTCCACGAAGAAGGGTTTGTGGATCCTATGATGGGTTCATAAGAGTTCTTATCCTAGTAAGAGCTACCGAGATTTCACATTTCCCTAGAAAGAAAAGAATAGTACATCAGGCTACAGAATAGATTAACATTCCAGCCTGGAAAACGAAGTCAGTACCACCTACTCTTTAACCAGTTCTTCTGTCATGCAAATCTCTTCATGTATACAAAACAAATGATAAATGATTGGAAGGACATTAAAAAAAAATTGATCGGGCAAATTCATCAGGTATTTAATAATTTTTAACCAGTCATATTCCTTGATGGTTTTAAGAAATAGATTCAAAATTCAATAAAATGTAAGAGTAGATAAGGGCAAGCAGTAATTAATGTGAAAATGAGTAAAATTAAGCTGAGATTTAGATTAGTCACTAAAAACTCCTATTAAAGGGAAACAACCACAACTTTGACTCTGAGATTTCCAGTGAATAATACAAAAGTAAAAATACAACCAATTGTGTGATAACTCAAAATGTCTATTATTTCCCTTAGGGGAAGGAAAGCCAAAACTTTCCCAGTACTCAGACTAGCGATCATTTTCTCCCAAGGCTTAATAAAGTGCACTCTGTGAAATGTAATGATCACAGTCTTCAACATCTTCAGATGCTGCAATTCTAGGCTCTGAGAATGATTTGGAGATTGGGATGGCATGATCCTGGAAGTGTCTCTTGCATGATGAATGCTACGTAGTATACCTCACTGATTGGTTTTTGTTTGTGTGGGAAAGATTTTGAATTTATGCTTTTAAACATACACAGATTAACAGTAACGTAACAAACACCTTTATAATAAGCCCTCAGCTTAATTACATCTTTATTTTTGCCATATTTGAATTATATTCTTTTGAAATGAAATAAGACAGAGTTGAACTCTCCCCCACTACCATTTACCCCTCCCAAATCTCAGTTACCACCCTCTTTCTCTAGAAGTAACCACTATTATGATGTTGATATTTGTTATTCCTGGGCATTTAAAAATGTTTACTTGTTTGTTGAATTTTAAATACATGTTAAAGGAGTATATAAAGGTTAAGTGTACAGCTCAGTTCTCACAAAAGAAGAGGCTCATGCAAACACTGTGCAGTTTAGAAAACAGCATTCTTAGCTCCCAAGAAGCTTCCTCCTCCAAATTTGTACTGCTTAACAACCACTATCTCCTACCCTTCTAAAAAAGTAACCAATATTCTGTCTTCTACCAACATAGATCAGTTTTGCCTGTTTTTGAGTTTGATGTATTAGGAGTCAAACTATATGTCTCCTTGTGGTTTGTCTCTTTTGCTCAAAATTGTGTTTGTGAGATTCATCTTGTTGTATGTGGCTTTAATTGTTCATTTTTATTGCCACATAGTATTCCGTTGTATCAATATACTAGAACTGATTTCCTTACAGTACTGCTGATACAATTTACACTGTGCCTAGATTCAAAATAATAATGCTGCTATGGGCACTCATCTCCATAGGTTTTTGTTGGGTAAATTTCAAAGGACAAAACTGTGTAATTAATGAATAATGCCAAATAGTTCCCAAAGTGATTCTAACAGCCACACTCATATAAGCGATGTGTAAGAGTTGCATTGCTTTGTATCCTTGCCAATATTTGGCATTATCAGTCTTTAATTTTGGCCATTTTGGTGAATGTAAATAGTGCTATTGTGATTTTTTTTTCTTTTGCATTCCCCTGATGACTGATGAGGTTAAGCACTTTTCTAAAATGTCTATAGGCCCATTCAGGTGTAGTGCCTATTCATGTTTCTTGCCCAGTATTGGATTGGGTTGTCTGTTTTGTCTCACTAATTTGTAGGAATTCTTTCTGTTACGTTACATGAGCTTTTAGTCAACTTATGTATGTAAGAAATATATTCCCTGTCTTGCCTTTACACTCATATAATTTTCTGTTTGATAAGTAGAAGTTATTAATTTTAATGTGTCCAATTTATAATATTTTTCTTTATGGATATGGTTTTCTTTATATTATTTAAGAAATTTTCCCCATCCAAAGATGAAGAAGATATTCTCTCATGTTTTCTTCTAGAAAATGCATTGCTTTTCCTTTCGCATCAAGATGTTTTAACTATGTAGAATTGATGTATATGGTTTATGGTAGTGGTAGAGTTTCATTTTCCCCCCGTATGGGTATCCAGTTGACTCTGCAATACTTAGTAAAAAGGCCATTTTATTTGTCTTTTGATTTGCCCAGTGTTCTTCAGTGTGTGTTTATCATAAATCGTAGATGAAAGGATTTTCTTTTTTTATTCTAAACTATATTTCCATCTTTGTGTTAGTATCATCCTGTTTAATTACCTACTGCATCTTATAACCTTGAAGCTTTGAAGCCTAATGGAGTAATCTCCTCACATTTTTTCTTCTTGTACAAGAGAAAGATGAGAGAACTTATTCTTTATAAATGTTTTAGTTATTCTTGGAATTTGCATTTCCATATCCATTTTTGACTATCCATATCAATTTATACTACCACCCCCTAAAAAAACAATTTGCTAGACTTTTGTTTGCAATTATTTAGAACAAATGGTATACTTGGTCAATTTAAATTTTTATGACATTGAGTATTTGAATTCACAAATATGATATACTTCTCCATTTATTTAGTTCTTTAATATTTCTAAATTATTCTCAGTATGGATATTTCACATATTTCATTAAATTAGCACACAAATAATTATATTACCCTTCATCCAGATTTACCAATTGTTATTTCCCAGACACACATGCATATATACACACAGAGATAAGAATTTACATATAGTCTGGCTGTATATTTCTTTCTCCTTCACAGTGCATTACATCAGAAGGCATGTATTGTAAGTTTTCCCTTTTTTAGTGATGTGAACTTTTATCACTTGATTCAGGTGGTATCTACAAGATTTGTTCCACTTTACAGTTATCAGTTATTTCTCTTTACCATTTATTCCCATTTTTGATTAAGTAAACTAAGGAGAATGACTTTGAAATTAAGTAAACATCCTGTTCCCCTTCAAACATTCATCCAATAGTTCAAATATTCATTTATGATTCTGTCCTGAATTAATTATATAATCATTGTACTAGAAAAAAGAGCTTTCATTTCTTTATATATTTGTTTTTACTTTCAGCATGGTCTCACAGATTATTGTTTTATTCAATGGTAATGACTGTCATTATTCATTTTGAGACTAAATTTGTCTCTAGGATGGCCATTGGGGAGTCTTTTCAAGTTGGCTCTGTATAATTTTGACATGTCTTTTTCATTTTTGGAACATTACTTTCAATGTAACAAGATGTTCTATGCTCTCCTTTTACTTTTATTATAATGACTTTAGAGTTAGCCAGATCTTAAAGGAGTCATGTTTTCTTTTAATTCACTAAATTTACTTTTTCATTCTGACATTTATTATAGATTCTTTTGGATCTTAATATATATAACCATGAAATACACAAATAATGGTGGTTTATATTTTTCTTTACAGTCTTTTTATCAATTATTTTCTTGTCTTACAGCATTGAGTAGGACTTCCAATACAATATTAAATAGAAAAAGAGATATTGAGCATCATTATCTCATTTTTGACTTTAGAGAGAAAGCTTTCAACATTCCACCTTTAACGATGATGTTAGCCCAATATTTTTTGTTGATGCCCTTTTAAGATTAAGAAAATCACCTACTTTACCTAATTGTTAATATTTTTTAAAAATCATAAATGATAATGCATTTTTTTCCTATTGCTTCTGTAACAAATTACTACAAATTTAGTGTCTTAAAACATTACAGATTTATTATCTTATAGTTCAGGAGGTCAGAAGCCCAAAATGGGTCAAAAAGGCTGCATTTCTTTTCAAGACTTTATGGGAGAATATGTTTCCTTGCCTTGTCCAGTTTCTGGTTGCTATCCTCCTTCCTTGGCTTATGGCTTTATATCATCCCAACTTCTGTTTTTATGATCACATTTCCTTTTCTGACAGTTCCTGCCTCCCTCTTATAAGGACTCTTGTGATTAAATTGGCCCGATCAGTATAATCCAGGATAATATGCTCATATCAAGATCCTTAAATTAATCACATTTACAAAGTTCCTTTTACCATGTAAGGAATTATATTCATAGGTTCTGGGGGTTAATTAATACATGTACTTTTGGGGGGGGTATTATTCAGCCTACCCACAGATAATAAATGTTATCAAATAAATTTTATGCATTGAGATCATCATATCTTCTCCAGTATATTGTCCATGTGGTGACTTAATTTCCAAAGTTCTCATGTTAAACAGCCTTGCATTCCTGGAAGAACTTTGCTTCTTTGTGTTGTGCTACTCCATTTACTAGATTTCATTTGCTGATATTTTACTCAGTATTTTTGTATTTATCTTTTTAAGTAAAATTAACCTAAAGTAAAGGTAACACAGTTATTCGGGCCTCAAATAATTCTTTGAAAAGTGCTTTTTTTTCCTAGTCTAATTAAAGCTTCTATTTTTGTGTTATTTCCTTACTTGTGTTTTCTAGGAGTTTAATTTACTTTTTCTAACTTCTTGAGATGGGTGCTTAGCTCATGGATGGTAGGCTTTTCTTCTTTTCTGATATACATATTTAATGCTAAAATGTCTCTCTGGTAAGACTCCAGCTGCAGGAAAAAAAGTTTCTAATATGTAGTGTTTTCATTATCATAAATGCACAATATATTAATATATCCTACTGTTCGATTTGATTTTTTCTTTGACCCACAGTTTCTTAACTGCCTCTTCCATAGCATGTATACATATAGAGCTTCTTTATGGGCACATTTATACAAATGGCTAGTTTGCAATTAGCAGCAATAGCATTCTCTATGACTATTTCTGACCAATTCTATGTATGTATGGATATGTAAACAATTTATGTTATTTTTTCTGTGTGTTTTCCGATTTATATTTATAGATATAAATTTATATTTATAAAAGCTATCATATAAATATCAACCTGGCAGGAAATGATTAATATCAGATAAAATATAACCTAAGTCAAGAAGGATTGAATGGGAAAAAATAATTTAAAAAAGAATAATTCACAAGGAATATGTAAGAATCATTAAAATGTGCAATTAAAAATGTTATCTTTGCCTGTATAAGGCAAAAACTGACAGAATTTAAAGGTAAACTTTACAAACTAAAAATCTGATGGGATACTTTAACTCAAGACTGTAAGAAACTCCATAGGCCAAACAGCCAAAAGTAAAGTGGTTAGGATATAGGATATAGATGTTTTGAATGAAACACACACACACATGTGTGTATATATATATATATATATATATATATATAGAGAGAGAGAGAGAGAGAGAGAAACTTTATACCCTTTACACCAAAGAAATAGAAATTACACTTTCATTTGAAGTACACAGGAAACATTTATTAAAATTTAGCTCATACTTTCCATACTCTCTCACTAAAATAAAATTAACAATTCAATAATAAATTAATAATTAAAATTAGAAAACAGAAATTTAGGAAGATGCTTCTAAATTTCTAATTCAAGTTTTCAAATATTTAGAGCTAAAAAAGAGTATTAAATAATAAGAATTTCTAGCATCAAAGATTGTATTTAGAATAACTTATAGTCTTAAATGCCTTTATTTAAAAAAGCAAGAATATTTTAAAACAAATGAGGTTAGCTTTCAATGCAAGAACCTGGGAAAGCAACAAAGAACAAATTCTTCCATAGGGAGAAGAAAATTTCAAAATTAAGATAAAAAAATTACTGTAAAATGAGTCAAAGAAAGAAAAGATCAACAAAAAGATTAGTCAAGAAAAAATGAAAAATGTTAAAATATTATGAACTAAAAGGGCATGACCACAGATACTGTATCAATACTTAAAATCATAAGAGAATACCATAAAGAAAGGTAAAATTAATTGAAGATTTGGGTTAAGTATAAAGATTTCTAGAAAAATATGCTTTACAAATTTTTGGAAAACAGAAAGGTGTAATTAAAATTATTGTCCCCTATTTCTACATTCTCTTTTTTCCAACATTATACAAAAAACTCCAGAACTTGACTATTCTAAAGGTGAATTTTTTCCAACTTTCAAAAAGACTAACAAATACAAAGTATTTAACATTATAGAAAAAAAGGGAAAGTCAGTAACTGACTCATTTTATTAAACAAATTACTTTGAAATCAAAACAAGGACAGAAATAGAAAGTGAAATTATGAACATGAAGTTCCTAAATAAAATACTAGAAAAAGAAATTAAATGAGTTAATATATATATATATATCACAATTAAATAATATCTAGACCAATAAATCAAGTACAATTCAACTTTTTTATTTTCAGTTCAACTTTAAAAGAAAATCCAATAGAATAATGGGAGAGTAACATAAGCAAGCAATTCACATAAGAGAAAACCTATAAACAATTAATGGATATTAAACATCAGTAGTATTAATGGTAAAATACATAATTAATACCAGAACAAAAATGAGGAACATACTTAGAGTTTGTAAAAAGTCCAACAATAGGAAATACTGACAGAAACAGAAAGCTTGCAAAATTTAGAATTTCCATCTTTGGTGGGAATATAAAATGTTACAACTAGCAATTGAATAACATCCAATATGATTGTAGAAGTGTACTGCTAATGATACCACAGTTCCTCCTTTACACATATTATCTAGAAAAATTCTTGCATAAATGCACAAAACAATATATACAATATGTAAATTGTAGCATTGTTTTTAAAAGCAATAAAATTGGAAATAAGCTTTCAAAAAGAGAATAGCCTCCCTATGTTTATCACAGCACTATTTACAATAGCCAAGATATGGAAGCAACCTAAGTGTCTATCAGTAGATGAATGGATAAAGAAGATGTGGTACATATACACAATGAAATATTATTCAGCCATAAGAAGAAAACAAATCCTACCATTTGCAACAACATGGATGGAGCTAGAGGGTATTATGCTCAGTGAAATAAGCCAGTCAGAGAAAGACAAGTACCAAATGATTTCACTCACATGTGGAATATAAGAACAAAGGAAAAACTGAAGGAATAAAACAGCAGCGGAATCACAGAACCCAAGAATGGACTAACAGTTACCAAAGGGAAAGGGACTGAGGAGGATGGGTGGGAAGGGAGGGATAAGTGGGGGGAAGAAAGGGGGCATTACGATTAGCATGTATACTGCGTGGGGGGCATGGCGAGGGCTGTGCAACATGGAGAAGACAAGTAGTAATTTTACAGCACCTTACTACGCTGATGGACAGTGACTAATGGGGTATTGGTGAAGGGGGGAGTCTGGTGAACATAATGTTCCTCATGTGATTGTAGATTAATGATACCAAAATAAAAAAAAAGAAGAGAGAATGGCTAAACAAATTGCAGTAATTATCAAACAATAATCTACAAGTAGTAAGTACAGAAGTTTAAATGAAGGAATTAGAGCTACATATATCAAGATTAATAAGTGCCAAAAACATAAGTTTAAGTTTCAGAACTGGTGGGATGACACAATACATTACATATATATAATATATAATATATAATATATAATATATAATATATAATATATAATATATAATATATAATATATAATATATATATAATTTCTAATTTATGAGGTACCCTTTCTCATATTTTTTATTTCTCAGGGTAGTTTTGTCCTAGGTGGATTTTGTTTTCTAAATTTAATTTAGTAAATCACAGTCTTGTTAATTGTAAGGTTTGTTACATGTTAAATCTATAACATTTATTATATCTGTTGATTATTTAGTATTATTCCTATCATCTTATTTTGTGTTTCCTTTGTTCTTTTTCTCCTGTTTTCTTTTGAAGTAATAAAATTTTTAATGGCCCATTTTATTTTCTTCTACAGGCTTGGAAGCTCTAGGCATATTATTATTTTACTCGGTATTCTGAAATTTTTAAAAACATTTTATTAACAGTTAATTTTATTCTGACAAATTCTATAGCTATGCAATATTTATTCCCTTCTTTCATACATAACATAGAGCCTATCATACTATAACTGTGCATTAATCATTTCAACCTACCATCTCATTTTTAATTAGCTATATTTTATATATATATAAACATACATATGTCTAAAAATTTATAAAATACTAAGTTGTTTTTTCAGTCAATATATAAATTTGGTGACATTTTTTCAATTTCTCTGCTTGATGATAGTCTTATTTTTTTAAGCTGTGTTAGTTAACAATTTTAGTGTTCTATACTTGAAAACGTCTTCATTTTAGTTTCACTGTTATAGTTCAAGTGGGTATAAAATTTTAGTTCACAGGTATTGTCCTCAGAACCTAAATGTATAATTCTGTTGTCTTCTGGGGTTTCTTACTGCTAAAGAGAAATCTCCTGACAGTTTAAGTGTTATTTTTCTACAGATAATGTTTTGCCTCCACATTTTAGGATTATTTTTAATATTTTCAGCATTTTAGTTCTATCATTTTAATTACTTGCACACTTCTCAGAATTCAATAATTTATTATGAACATTTTTGTCGTTGCTTTTGGAAAATTCAGTTACGTCTGTTCAGTTATTGTTTCTTCATCATTTCTTCTATTCTCTTATTCTGGAGCCTCTCAAATCAGTCATCCATATTTCTTAACTGCTTTCCCTTGTCCTTTAGAAGTTTGTTTTGGTGTTTGTGATATATTCTTTGTGAATTCCTCAGTAGAATCATCTAATTTCTTAGTTCTCTCTTTTTCTACACTGTTGCTCTATCTGTAGAACTACTTCACCCAATGGGTGTGTCTCCTTTAACTTCAATGACTTCAGTTTTCATTTCCACAGTCTGTGGTTCAGTTTGTTTCATATCCCCTTGGTCTTGTTTCATTTATGTATGTTTATGTTTTATAGGTTTTTGCTCTTGGGAAATAGGGATTCTTTCATTTGAGATTGTGTCATTGCCTTCCCTTATCCCGATGACACCATATTTCCAGGTAACAAGTCAGCAGTAACTGTTTTTTTCCCACCCCCAGCTTTATTTTTTCATGAGCAGGAAAATTCTTCCCTGGCCCCTGTTTTCAGGTAATGACTCTAGTTTGACTTCTAATATCATCTAGAACTCTTCTAATTTTTCCATCAGTAACTGGTATAACCTGAATCTGAA
Organism: Manis pentadactyla; assembly: GCF_030020395.1. Lineage (NCBI taxonomy): Eukaryota > Metazoa > Chordata > Mammalia > Pholidota > Manidae > Manis > Manis pentadactyla. The sequence continues at coordinate 83,577,623 of NC_080026.1, forward strand.
CTCATAGATTTAGCCTTGCTTATCACTTTGCTTTTCCACTCTTATTTCTCATTTCTCCAAGGGTTTATCTTGCTGAGCCTCATTATTATACTTGTGGTGCCTAACGTTATATTTTACCTCTTATTGCTATGATTGGATCTTTTGCGTGTGGAAAAAATGTAAATTCTGCTCCATTTTGTTTGTGTTTGGAAATTTGTTTTTAGCTCTAAAATTATAAATATGCTTCTACTCCAGATCTTGTAGAAATTATGTTGTACCTCCAGGTAAAGTAGTAGAGGATGTCTCTGGGAAACTAACCAAGAATTCTTTGATAAAAATTAGAAGATTTGAAATGGAAATTAGGAATCCACTTGTCACTTGCTGTTCTGCATTCTGGAGCGAGCCAGCCCTGGAATAATATCTATGACCTTCATATTATCTGTCAAATGGGATTTGTTATAGATCTATAAAATGAGTAATATTTGAACACTGTGGATTCTAAATTCTGATTTAATATTTCTCATTTACAAAACTGCGTCATTCCATGGAATATTAATATATTTTATAAGAAAAAAACACAGCTTCCTTGATCAGATAGGCTTGACAGTTCTGGTTAAAGGGAGGGAAACAGGACTGTTTACTGTTAGAAGTCTCAGAACCTTTAATGGTCTAATTGTTGGGAATCTTCCTGAGTGAGTCATCAGTACAGTGTTTCAAGTGTTGACTTTGAAATACAAGGTCAACATGCACCACGCAAGTGTTAATTGTGGAACCTCCCCTCAGCTCTTCAAAAATTTTTTTTTTTTTTTTAGAATTGGTGTTCTATGAAACAAATGTTTAAGCTTCAGTGTTCAATTGTGTTCTAAAAGAGTGTGCTTTCTAGAAGACAAGGTACAAAGACAAACTACAACTGACTTTCATCTCAATTTTGATGGAACTAACTGGGTCAAGGTATGCACTCAAAAACCAACAACAATAACAAAAAAATCTGCCTAGGCCTTCCATCTATTATTTAACCTCATTAGTAACCCCCTCTAACCACTTAAAGAAATAAAAGGGAACTTGAACAGGACCTACCACATACTCAGGGTGAGGATCTTTGGGCTCAGAAAGAGAGAAGTCAGCCAGCTAAGGAGAATAGCTGCATGGGTGATGCTAATGGACCCTGAAGTGCTAGCTTCTGTTTTTATGGATGGCTACTCTAACCAGTTAATTAAGTTAGATAAAGCCAGGAACTCTATTTCTTAAAAGGGAGCAGATGTCATTTGCCTATTTTTATTCAATGTGATGATGAGTAGCCTGGACTACAAAGAGTTTTCAAACAGCACTGGTCAGCAATCTCAGTAATTACAGGATTTGGGGAAATTATTTTTAAAATGTAAATGTGCCAGATCAAAATATGTTAGTGGATATATTTTTAGTTATAGAATCAGACACATATGAAAAGCACTAATGAGGTATGGTATACATACACACACATACGCACACACACACACATAAATCCTTATATAACCTATAGTAAACTTTGTGGTATTACTTAAATTAATATTTTTACATCATTTACATATTTCTTGCAGGTTTCTTATCTGGCTATCTCTTGAATTCCTATAGTGTACTTTCTTGAAATTTGAAATCATTTCTGAGAAACCCTTGGTAAATATCCTCACTGTCTGCTATGAAATGAGCTCTAAGAACAGAGAGATGTTGCAACACAAGTTGAGACTGAGTTAGTTCCTTCTTTAGAGATACTTCTCCTCTGGCAGTTCATCAGACATGAGTAAAAAAGCAAGGTTGTAATTATGGAATTTTGCAACTGTTTTAAGGGACTCTAGAGGTCATTGACAATATTTTTGCTTTCTGCTTGTATTCTCTAATAATCATTTAAAAGATGCTAGTAGGATGTGTCATTATTTCTGATGACTTTCAAATACAAGAAGCAATGTCCCAATTAATTAATTTCCATGATATTTATTTTCCTGCCTTTTGCCTCATTTCTCCCAAGGCACCCAGAAAACATAAAAGAAGGAACCTGTACAGTTGTATAAAGTCATTTGTTTAGCTCTTAAACATGTTCTGCCCACTCTGTACCTCCCTCAAAAAGGATTTGAGTTGGCTTAGGTAAGAATAGCTTCCTAGCAAGAGCAAAACTAAATTCAGACATCAAAACCCCCCATGAACTGACTTGAATTCCTCCTTTCAATTGCAATTCTCATGACTCCCTATATGGAAATTAATATTCTAACAACACTTAATCCCATGAAACTGACTCATTATTGTTTCCTACTGCTCCATCTAACAAGAATGTTCTTTATTCCTACCCATGGCCTTCTTGTTTCTTTGCCTGGCAAGCTCCCACTTGTCCTCTTAGACTCCCTAAGCAAGTCTTCACTGACCCTTTGGGGTTGGTAAGTGCCTTTTTCTGAGCTCTCATAATGTCTCATGCAAAGATCTACCTTTGCAGTTTATCTAGTGTATTATATTTATGTGGTTTCTCCTCCCTGATTGAAAAGAAGGGCTGCATCTCATTCTTTATGTCACCAGTATATAGCACAGCAGGTGCCCAGTTAATATTTTTTGAGCTCATGGGTGGTGCATATGATAATTACACATTAAAGTATTTTGGAGTTGGGGAGGCAAAGTCCACTAAAATAAAGATTAAAAAACAAAACCCTGTACAACAATGAAGAAAGTTTGAAAGACTGCAGGTAGAAACTTCTAAAGACTTTTATGTGGGATTATTGCTCTCTTGCATCATTGAGGCACTAAAGTGTTCCATATAAATGAATTTATCACACACAATAGTTGACAGCTGATAAGTGACATACTAAGTAATTAAGAAGCTGGCTCTACTTTAGTGCTCCTTGCACCAAACTGCATTGCCTTCATAGTGCTCAGCTGTAACTCCACATCTCAAGTGTAGGTTCTTTTAATTTTTCAGGGCATGACTGGCTTGGAAAGTGGTTGTGCTATAGAATAAGTTAAATTCTGAATATGGAGATGGAAAGATACTAAAGACAGATTTTGCAAATGTACCATTTGCTGTGAATTGACCTTGGGAATATGCCAGATTTCAGACTTTCTGCTCTAAGCCCTTTCAAAGCAGGGGCTGAGTTTTATTAGTTTTAGTTCTGTTAGGCTGTTCTCAGCAGCTCAGTATCAGTGCTTGATAAATGTTCAATGACCCATATGCTCATCCAACAATTCATGCATCAAAGAACAATTTGTTAATTATTATCACAGTGATCTCTCTATTTGTTTTCTGACTTCAGAAGTCCCAAGTGTTTCCAATAAATATATTTATAGATATAAGATGTTTGCTGCTAGTATTTGCTGATAGTATTTTGTTCAAAGATAAAAGATATATTTACCCAAATTAATTACAGAAAGCCAAGGAAGTCAATCAGGGCTTTAAAAGATTCTCTTGCTTTACTTCCAAACACTTTGATCTTAAAGTATCATGCCATCTGTAATCTACTTAATTCTTAATCCCACTGATTAAAATTATCAATCTTCTAGCAGGCCCAAGTGGGATGCTCTTCTGAAGGTGAAAAGGGGTTGAGAGATGGGGAAACGGGAATATAAACCAGATCTCCAGTCTAGAGCTCTCCCTGACCTCCAAACTCTCTTATCCAAATTCTTACTTGACTTTTCTACTTGGATGTCTAATAGTTGTTTGAAATTAACCATATCCAAAATGAAACTCTTCATTTTCCCCAGTTAAATAACTTCTGATCTGTTAATCTGCTCCCCTGTCATCAGCAACAGCTCCCTCTTTCTATTTGGCCAAAATTTCTAATCATTCTGTACCCCTACCTTCTTTCAAACCCTTCTCCAAACTATCAGCAAACTCTGTAGCTTTTGCATCTAAGTTAAATGAGCACCTGGCACTTCCTTATCCTTCTATAGCTACCATTCTTATCCAAGCCACCAAAATTTCTCACCTGGCCCACTGCAATGCCTTCCAAACAGGTTTCTTTGCTTTACCTTTTCCCCCTACTGTCTCTTCTTAACATAGCATCCCAATAACGAAAGTCAAATCATGTGTTGTCTCTGCTCAAAAGCCTCCAATAGCTTCTTTTCTCACCCAGAGTAACAATAAGTCTTTTAATATAGCATACCATTCATTACAGGATCTTCTTTTCTACCATGTCACTCTATGGTCTTCTTTTTGTTCATCAAATGCAACATGCCATCTCCTTCCTGAAGGCTGTTGCTTTTCTCTTCCTTCTGCGCGAATGTGGTTCTCCAGATGTCCCCCTCTATTTTGTTCATGTCTCATATGTTCCAAATTTTGTTCATGTCTCATATGTTATTGCATTATTGAGGCTTTTTCTAACTAGTCTACCTAAAATAACATCACTCCCTGTCATCTTCACATTGCTTTTATACTTCCTTTTATTGTCTGTTATATAACATATATACTTGCTTTTTAAAATTGTGCTTCCTCTTTCCCTCTCGGAACATAACTCCCACTTGACAATGATTTTTGTTTGTTTGTCATGCTACTCTATCCTCACACCTAGGGCAGTGTCAGGCATAATAGTGGATGCCCAGTAAGCATTTGTTGTCCAACTGAATGAGCTTGTAAATGATTAACAACAAAGGATGTCATTGTCCATCAACTCACTTTCCCCTCACAATGAGCTCATGATGATAGTGGGTCTACGATTTTTATTTCCATGGTAGATTTTTCACCAAGGCTTTCAGGAGTATCTTGAAACTCTTCCAGTTGCAGATAACACAGACCCACAAAATTTAAAAGAATCAATAGGAAGAACTCCAACAATAAGCCATAGGGTGTCTCACAGAACCAGAGGGTAGGGTGCAGACACATCTCATGTAGAAGCTGAACAGAGGCTGTGTGATGGGAACCCAGCCAATATTCCTCCTTCCCTAGTATGGCTTAACAATGCACTGAGATCCAGTCTTCCTAGCCTGTATTTGCTCTTCTCTTCTACTCTTCTGCATTATTTTCTCCCTGCAGATTGCCTTTTTCTGCTACTTTGTCCATATGGCAGAATTGAAGCTTTATGCAACTTACCTTTTATCTACTCTTCTTGGGGAGAGAATCTGATGGGTAAGGAATATGCAGACAAGAGAGACATGGTTTCCCAGAGAAGTGGGAGTATTCTTAAACTGGTTGGATACCTTAAAACTATCTACTAAGAAGTGGGAAAGACATTTTCCCAAAGTGACACATCTAAGGAGGGGCAAAGGCTGGCCTTAAACTGCGGTCTTTTGTTCCAAATCTTGGGCTTCTCGAATTCCACCCCCATTCCACACACTTTACTGAGTTATCCATGGAGTCTCCATATCTCTTTGATGATTGTACTCAAGAGTAGTAGGTTTAAAAAAAAGGACAAAATGAAATTAAAAGGGCTTAGGAAGAAAAAATATCAGCAGATAAGGTCAGGGATTTCAATATTCTGAGGACCCAACCGCAGGTACCGGGCTGCAGGAAGGATGGCTGCAGCAGCCACTCTGCTCAGGATGCTTGGTCAGGTCCACGGTCCTGGAGAACTTGGGTTGTTTCATTCGTGGTTCCAGAGACTGTGCCCCGTGGAGCATCTAGGGCATTGGGCTGGCATGATTCCACCACTGGTGAATGTAAGCCTGCTTTGTAAAATATTTATTCTATCAAATTTATTTCAATTTCATTCCTTTCTAAAAAGGAATGGAGGCAGCTCAGTGCTGCTAGTGGTTTATAAAAAATGTAATTTACTTTACTTCCTGCCCACAGTTAATTTAGCCCCATTGTGTCCTTGCCCCAAGTTCATGGAAATGTGACTTCACAAGGGAAGAATCCATGTAAAGATTGTACATTATACTTTAATGTTGGAAAGGTGGATGAGTTGACATCGTATAATGGAGAGTGTATCACCCTTTTACTAAGAGATGTAATAGCAGAAACAGTCTTGACTGTGGAAACTGCCATAGTAACTGCTATGCTCATTTTTTATTGATGATGGATAAAAATTCTCATAATACTGAAGCACAGTGACTTGCTGGAATATAGCTTCAGGCTGCCCCTTGGGCAGACTTTATTTATGCATCCCTTTCACTATTTGTAATGATAGTGGTAATAATAATATTAATAATAATAATAAATATCAGTACTTTCTGAATTACAACAGGAATTAGAAGTTTCAGCTATTTTCACCTCAACCTACTCTGCTGAATCTTCTTTTAAAGATGTAATGCAAGGAAAACCATTATAATCCTCACCATTGCTCTGGTTACTAATAGACCTGTGCTAGCAATTTGGAACAGAAAGTGAAATCTGCCCACTGTGGGTTTTGCTGGTTTTGCATCTACTATCGTAGGCTTTTTAAAAATTATTAATTTATAAAGTGCCCTGAGCCTTACAGAATATAAGCAACTGAGCAGGCTGGGGAAATAAAGTTACATAAATCGCTATTAAATTAGTAGCACAAACCACAGTGACCCTGCGATTGCTCAATACAGTAGTTCCGGGAGAACGGGCACGATCCAGAATTCTCAAAAATCTGAAAATGAAAATACATTAAAAAATAAGTAAATTGTCTAAGTATTTATAAGGAAGTGTCAAATGGAGATTAATGGAAATCCCAAAGAATCAGAAGGAAGAAAGAATAAGGTCATGCATACAATTTTTGTATAGTTTGGTTTTTGATAGCTTTAGAAGTATTTATAAGAGAATCAAATTACAATCAGCATAAAAAAGGCAACTCACAATTAATAGTCTTGTTTTCCCTGAACTGGGCTTACAACCCATCCAGGCTTAAGAGACTCATCACTGGATTTATTGTTTGAATGCTGTTGAGGATACTGCTTAAAACACTATGTACAGTGTAATTTAGGTGCAATGGGAGAAGTTCCTGTCTGAACTTAGGACCAAGAATAGTGTAATGGATTTCTTTTTTATTTAATGGACCCTGAGAACTATGTTATTGACCAGGCTTCCCTTTTCATACTGGTTATGAGAGAGCAAAATCTCACTGATAGCCTCCGATAGCAGGTCCTTATAATGTTTCCTCTTCATTTCTGAATCCACTTTACATTCTATAATGCAATTTATTATGTTCAGTCAGCTGTGTACATCTGATTAGCTACCTTTCCTAAATCCTTACTGGAAGAAATGTGGGGGTTAGGGAGGAAAAAGAAAGAGGAAGGAAATTGAAATTTTTAAACCTAGATATAAATATAATCTTCTCTGACAAATTATAAAATCTGATTTTTCTGTTTTTACAAAAGAGGAAACTAAATTCTTCTTAAGTGATCCATATCTTTTAGGCTAAATAGCTTTAATAGTAAATATCGGTTCTAATTTGTATCATGTTCATGGGTATAACCATATTAATCTACATGGAATATGACCTCAGAGTATATAATACGATAGAATCCTTATTAGGTTTCTTAATCTCTATTTCAATTTATTCATCTATAAAATGGTGATAATTGCACATACTTTGAAGACTTGCTGTGAGAATTAAAAAGTCTATATGAAAAGCAAATCTTAACTTTTTTCTGCCTCAGTTTTCTCATCTATGAAATGAATATAAAATAGAACCTATATTACAAGTAGGTTGTGAGGATTGAACATTCAGGCATATGCAACATATTTAGGAAAAATCCTAGCACAGTGTAAATGAAACTATTATTATTATTTCTTTTATTTTCATTTTACCAAGATTTACAAATGTCCAACATTAATTTCCCCAACTTAAGTGTTGGGAATGTAGTTTTATTGAAACCAAGTACTTCTTAAGTGGGTTTTAAATGGCCATATTTTTTTAATTGCATGATCTGCTATTGCCTCTGTGGGATTATCTATTCATATGATGCTAAATGATAGGATCCAAGATTAGCTGCTGTAGGACAACAGTTCTCAAAGGGGTGATTTTGTCCTCCAGGGGACATTTGGCAAAGTCTGGAGTTATTTTTAGTTTTCATGACTGGTGAGGGGTGTGCTAATGGCATCTAGTGGGCAGAGGCCAGAGAAGCAGGTAAACATCCATCAGTGCACAGGATAGGCCACACAACAAAGAAAGATCTCGACCCAAAGGTCAACAGTGTCATGGTTGAAAAATCCTGGTGTAGAGTTCCATGGGCAGAAGGGCAGTAACAGAATAAACTGACATGGATCTGGTAGAAATAAAAAATTTTCTTACTCAGTTACTGCTGTTTCTGGATTTATTTTTTCTCAGATTTTAGTTTCCACTTTTGTCAGAAGCTTAACAAATATGGTAAGGCAGTAAGGAAATGTGACATCATCTAGTTTAAAGAGTCCTGTACACTGCCATTGCCCAACTGCCTCTAAATTCACAAATAATTCTACTTTCATAAGGCTACTTAGACCCAAATTAAGAATTTCAAAAAGATCTATCAGAATCCACATACAGTATCCATCCTAGAGAAACTTGTGCTACTGAATCCACAGGGTGATGCAGAACAATATTGTTGGTAATGGTGAAAAGTTAGACACAATCTCAATATCCATGAAAAAAGAAATGGATGGAAAAAAATAATTTAGAAGTAAATTTATTAGATATGTATTGAGGTGGCTAGATCATAGTCATCATTTTTGTTCTATAACTTGAAAAAACAACTTGTCAGGTTAACACCATTTCTGTAACAATCTTAAACACAAAATAATTTATTGCCAGTTAGGACTGTGTTTCATGGCATTTAAAGAAATTGCCTGACAATGGCTTAACCGTTATAATTTTGCCCAGATGATGGTGGCCCCAAGATGCCATCAGTCAGTCCCATGAAGAGAGAAATGGGGTGCATACACAGCCAGGTTGAGTGTTCCAGAAGGGGAGCAGGGTATACAGCATGTGTAAATCTGCTTAATTAGTCCACTTTTGCTGGAGAACTTTGAAATATTATTTTCAGGGGGGCTCAAGCCTACAACCAGCATCCCTCAAATCTCACGGTTCCTTCTATCTTCTTTTTTTCATCTCAAGATTACAAAATGATAGCTTTCACTTCACACCTTGTATCCATGCTTCAGATCCAAAATGAGGGAAAGTAACTGATGCATCTGAATGTGAATATACCCCCTCTTACCAAGAAAACAATCGTTTTCCTAGAAACCTCACCTTCTAAACCTCTGCTTACGGTTCCTTGAACAAAAAAGTAGGTCACATCTTCCCTACCCACTCTTCCAATTTAGCTGCCCCAGAGACTTGGAGGGGTAATGAATAGACTTCCTGGACAAGAACAGGGTCCTGATAGGATGGAAGACGGGAGAAACAGTGAGTGGGTAGGCAGTTAGAAGTGTCTGCTTAAATATTACATAATGTTTAAAGATAGGTAGTAAAGATTTTTAAATGTGGACTGGGAGAATATATCCCAAATATATGAAAGGGTGGGTCTCTAAGGAGGGAGAAAGAAGAATTCAACCGAGTAGGAGCACAGAGAGGATTTTCACTTAATCCCTGTTTTATTTATGTACTTAATATGAAAAATATCTAAAGCAATGTGACAAAATATTAAATTTTTTTAGATCTGGGTGTTAGATACATGAATCTTATGCTTTGTTCTTTTATGTCATGTTTTCTAAATTAAGGGAAAGATCTTAAAACTTTCATTAACCTTCAGAAGACTGGGACTAGTTGTCAGTATTATTTTGCCTTGAGTAAAACAGAGACATGAAAGAATTTGTCCAAATAATGAGACAAGAAAGAACTGAGATGAAAATTCCAGGGAGCTACATTCCCACTGGCCACTCAGCTGGACAGTTCTGGGAGGCTCCAAGTCCCAAAACCCTGTTATATACAGCAGCTCCCAGGTGCATACTCTGAAACAATTAAACTAGGATTTAAGCAGAACCATGGGGAAAATTTTTTAAGTATTCATGATTCATCTTGTTCTCCCTGAAAGTCAGCATAAAAGCTTGCATGTACAATGTTTCCAAATAGCTGACTGTCCTAACGTTTTCTTTCATAAGAGATAGGTCACATAGGATACTCATACAACAGATGCTTTTATGAGAGGCACTTTAACCACACCACCACCAAAAAAAAAGTGTAATGAATTATTTTCCAAAGCTGATGGTTCCGGTGCATTCATTTTCATGAAAGTCAAAGTCACCCCCATTCAGTAATGAATTCCTTTTGGATGTGATTCAGACTTTCCAAGGTTACCAATTCAGGATTTACACACAAAAAATTATACCAGTCTGACAAGATATCCATGAAAAGTTGAGAGGCAAAAAGTTAAGGAAGCAGAAGACAGGATGAGGTGACTGGGCATTTAATGAGCACTTGAAGAACTTATTTTCATGCCAAAGGAAAGAAGCTAGTTTAGAATAGGTTTTAATTTATGCAAATAAAGAAATCAGAGAAAGAAGAGAAAGGCGCACAGGTTTGGTTTCACTTCTACCTACTGCGCACTCTGGTCCCCGTGACCTAAAGTGCTTATTTTAAGAGAAAGAGCTAGTAAGGGAAGGGAACGGAGACTCAAAAGGTCTTCTGTTGAAGAATCTCTCTTCTTCCCTTGTCACTGTGTCTTTATGATCTTGTCTTAGAAAATGTGGTAAAGGTTTCAGTGTAGGAAGGAGGAAAAATAAGTTTGATTTTTCCCAGCTCCATTAAATATAGAAAAGGAACCAATCAAAAAAACTCTGACATAATTAATCCCAGCACCACAGAAACAATGGAATAGTTTTCTTTGAACAAATGTGCACCATACAAATCTTTCTTTGGGAAGAGGCAGCCAAATTACTTTAATACTCCTGAGGATGGAAGCTGTTGGGAGCAAACCAGTTTAGGGCCCAAAGAAATAGATTGGTAACCTAATCCCATTCTGATCATGCTGCCAAATGAGGACATTGTACGGAAGTGGTTTTGGACCCACTTCCAGGGACAGCAGGACAAGTTTGCTGGTTAAAGCTAAGTTTGGAAAATTTCAAACCAATGGTAAAGGCAAATCTATTTACATTTTGAAGTTGGTTTGTGCTTACTGCTGCTTGCTGATGGAACAGAATCATTTCATAATGCATCCCTGCCTGGGGTTCTGAGTCTTCGGACTTGAGCCCCTTTTGAGACACAAAAACATGATCTTTGCAAATCTTTAGGCTACTCTGAGTGTTCCTCATTTGTATCAGGAAAAAGAAACAACAGAACTTGCCTCCAGACTGGTTGTGAGGATTGAAACAACTGATATGAAAGTGTTTTGTGAAGTCTAAATATTGGGCAGAATTACTTTAAGGTGTTATTGTGTGTTATGAGCAGAAAACTAAACATGCTTTATTTTTTGTTTTGTTGTATGTTTTCATTTGTATGTTGCTTTTGTGTACAGGTCATTTCAGTCTTGAATTGTCCATTCACCGGAGAGCAACTGGGATGACCCTTCTCTTCTTCCAGCTTTCCTTTCATCACTTCCAGAGAGGTAAGGAGATCTAACATCCCTTCAAGCACAAATGCTCCAAAGGTATGTGACTCAAAGTACAGATAAAGAGCAGAGCCTATCTTAAATAAAATCCTTGTGTGGACAACATCTGAAAGGTATTCAACAGCATGACACTAAGTGAAAGAGCATTTTTGAGGTACTTGCATCTAAAAAAATAGAAATTATAATGTTTGATGTTTGCTTTGGCTTCTCCAAGAAGTTGGAGAAATGAGGTCTGGAATCTTGGGAATATTCTGATTTAAAAAGAACTTTTATTAAGTTTTAGAAAAGCCATAAGGCAAGGGTGAATCCTGTGATACCTACTCAAATATTTCCTGAACATTATCCCTTTTAAGGGACTGGAGCTTTGATGGATGTGGCTGTCACCCCCACAGGTGCCGTGCACAGTGTAATAAATTGATCAGTATCTGCATGTTTAGTCTTCTATGAAAGAACACAGAACACAAAGATTTGAGGCTAAGTTTATTTTGCTTGGTGCTGATTTTATATCTGTGCAGGTACGTGTGCAATTTTAAAACTCAAATTAATAGCGTGCTATAGATCACCAGTACTCAGGCTGTGAAAAGGCACATGCGTGTAGTGGAGCCAGAAATGTCTGCAAGTTCATTAAGGTCTGACTCAACAGTGTCTAAAGTACAAGCAACAGAGGATCTAGAAATGCCAGCCATCGCTACTCGTGCTGCTGTCTCTCAGGCCCAAATCAGCTGGGCTGAACCAACTTTGTTGTCACATCTGATTCAGCAGCATGCAGCTTGAAATGCTTTCCCAAAGAGAAGAGGTGGACATCTGCTCTAAAAAAATGACTGACATGTTCCCCAAACTAGCACCTTCTCTAAGGCTTTTATATCGCTTAAGCATAATTTTTAAACTTTTTGAAAAATAATTGCAAAGAGTTAACGAAAGAGACTGTGATCTTCAGTACAAAGTATGTCTTCCTTTTAAAATTGTTTTGCTATAACTGAGATTGTTAGATGTGATGGTCCCTAGTATTCTTCCTTTCAGCCCAGTGAATCTGCAAAAATAAATCTCCTTTCTCCCCAACATGTGACAAATGAGCATCTTCTGCCCTGGACATCTAGGAATATACTTTGATTATTCTGAAGGTTTGTGCAATGCTTTTAAGTGTTCCATGGTACCTTCACATGAATAGTGCCCCACCACTTTGAGCATAGAAAATATGGCTGAGTTCAGACAGAAGCCTCTCCAGAGTAGCTGCATCCTTTAAAAAGAAGACAGCAGATTATACCCCAAATCATTATTGGTCCAAGATGAGCTCATGCAACATTCGACAGATCCTAGGGTGGCCATCCCACAGGGATCAACAGCCATCACCTACAAAATGTTTTCAAAAACTGGACAACTTTCATTTCTTTTAAATCGGTCCTCTCAGATTGCCTTTCTTTTCTGCATCCCCTCTCGTATTTCAAAAGCATATTGGGAATAAGGCTGGGGCCTTCAGGTTCTACACAAAACCTACAGGGAACCAAAATGAGTCCTTCACAGGAATGAAGATAGGTGGCAGGAAGCAAAGTTTATGGAGGTTATAGTTGCAATTTTTTTTGAAAGACCACAGATATAAATTTCCTCAAAAGTAAGGGCAATGTCTTATTCATTTGTATATCCCTCACATATACAAGCAGTTGCTTGTATATAGTAGGCATTAAAATATATTTGTTGATGCCATAGATCATTCTATGGGAATAATAGGGCAAGCAATTATTCCACATGAGAGTCTCCATGGGGCACAGAAAGACAAATAAAACAAAGTCCCAATTTCAGGGTTTACCACAGGGGCACCATTTGGTCCAGCCTTCAAATTCACAAAAGGGTTAAAACAGACATTTTTCATTTCTTCACATGAGGTTATATATGACTTCATAGAGGTAATACTGACAAGTTTGAGAGCTGAAGTGGCTCATCATACAAATTTAAATTAAGCCACCATTTTTGAAACCTTTTTGATTTTTTAATCTTTAAAGATTTAATTAGTATATTATCCCATTTATATGTCTATCTATCCCTTTTCTATCTGAAATAGAAGTACATAAGAGAATGGCCTCCAAATAATTAATGATTAACATTGGAAGAAGGTGGGATCCCATGTGATTTTTACACTCTTACTTTTATGTCTGTTTGAAATCACTACATTGAACCCATATGGCTTATATAGTCAGAGAAACAAAATTATATTCATTATGCAAAACATGAAATAGAATTCAGCAAATGCATGGATGAGGAGAGTCCGTCAGGATGGCAGCCTAATTGGAGTCAAAATGTCTTGAAGGATGGTGGTTCTGTTAACAAAACTGAGGAGGACCTGAACTGGGAGAGTATATGTTTTGAATCTAATTGTGAACATGTTGAGCTGGAAGTGCCAGAAGAGCATCTGCATGGGAATGTGAAGGAGAAGCTTGGGGGAAACAATGGTGATACAGACTTAGGGATCATCGGTGACAGTGAAATTGCGAAGGGGGGGATTCGCCCAGAGGGAGAGAGAAACGTGTACATTTAGAGAGTGAAGGATAAGCAGAACCTTAGACATAGACCGGACTGATAAAACTGGATATGAAAACCAGGAGGTGAAGTTTCTCCTATCACCACGGGAGTGGAGGAGGCCACAGAGAAAGGGCATTCTGTGGCACCAAGGGCAGAGTGTCACGGACGATGATGGCCTGTGGTGCTTGGCAAGTAGGTCTTTTTCTATGTTCACACAGAGGAGTAGATATCCACAAAGAATAGTTAACCTTAGGAAAAGCTTAAGAAATGATAATAAATGAACAAAGGAGGGTATATCCACAAATATGTAGTATGATTTTAGTTTTGTAAAAGAATTATAGGCATACATAAGCACAGAAAATATAATGCACTCAAGAACAGCTTTTGAGCAGCTACTATCTGATAGCCACTAGGGATACAGAGATGACCATGACAGATACCCCTGACCTGTTACATTTTCATTGTAGGTAGGATAGTGAGTAAATAAATAAGCACATAAAGTAAAGATAATTTCAACTAATGATAAATGCTAGGAAAAAAATAAAGATCAATGGAGATTATTGAGGAAGGGAAAAAATGGCAGACTCTCTAAGGCCCTTTCATTTAAGCTAGAATCCAATCAAAAAGGAGCAAGGTCTGGGAAATGGGGTGGAGAAGGGGAAGGGGGAGTGCTGCTGGGGTCGTGCTAGGAAGAAACACTTGCAAGAACAAAATCCTCAGAAAGAAAGAAGCCTGGTGAATTCTAGAAACAGACACAATTTCAGTGTGTCTGGTGCTGTGTGATTATTATAATAGAGTATGACATGGCCCCTGCCCTCAGATAGCTCACAGGCCTGGAGGAGACAGACACATAAAAATATCATTACATGTATTCTGTTTAACACTGAGACAGAGACAAGTACAAAGTGCGACGAATACACAGTAAAGGAGATGAGTCACTTGGTTCTGGGAGCAGGTGAATGTAAGCTTTGAGCTAAGCCTTCTGAAGTTTTTGTGGGTTATTTTGCCAAAGTTGGTGATCAACCAGTGGGAAGAAGTGCTGGAAGGGGAAATATCTGTGAGGAACAGGGGAGTGTATTAATAAGGCAATATTAAGAGAAGCTGTTGCATTAGTAAATATAGGAGAAACTGCACAGTTCTCCTGAGAAGAAGAGGTGAAAACTTCTGGGGACCACTGATCCATTACTTCTCCTGCAGGTTTAGTCTGGGACCAAAATAAGTGACAAATCTTGTACTCTACATGCACTTTCTCTTACCTGGTGTTCCCTTCAACATGGCTTCTTCAAAGGAAACCCTAGGAATCAGGGATCCAGGACTGCAGGATGCTTCTATCGTCTGAGAATGCATGTGCCCACTCTTCTGGGGCTCCCACAGGGTGCTGATCAATTTTGGCTGATGAGGCTTTTCTTCCTTCCCTGGCCATGGGGGAAAAGGGCCACCCTGAGAGGTGAAGGGTGAGCAGAAAGGAATCAGTAATGGAGTGGTGGCAATGGAGGGAATCACTGAAAAAAGAAATAACAGTGTACACAACACATAGCAATGTAAAAGATGATGGCTAGTTTAGGGAAACATGAGTAGTGTGTTATGGTGGTGATGTGTGTGTGTGTGTGTGTGTGTGTGAGTGTGTGTGTGTGAGTGTGTGTGAGTGTGTGTGTGTGTGTGTGTGTGTGTGTGTGTGTGTGTGTGCACGTGCATTTATGAGAGCAGTGATGGGAAACAAATTTGAAAAGTCAGGTTAGGGCCAGCTTGAGAAAGGTCTTAAATGATATCCTTGTGATTTTATGTTTGATTTTATTGGCAGTGAGGCATCATCAAAGTGTTTTAAATAGAAGAGACACGTGATCAATTGTGCATTTTAGAAAAGCTTTGAATGCAGTTTGGGATATTATGATGGGGATTAAACCAGGTTGGATGACCAGTTGGGAAATGACTGCAGTCACTGCAACAACACAAGATGAGACACTAAATTAGGATAGCAGCTGTTGAAATAGAGAGGATAGATTTAAGATTGAAATGAATTACAAGCAACATACGTGAAAGACTTTGGGATTAGGTAGGAGGGATAAGAAAGAAGAGCAAAGGGTTGGATATCTCCAGTTTTAGCATCGGTGGCTGGCGAAACTGCTAGCCACTGTGTGGATCCCAGGGAGGGGAGTATATTGGGAGTTGAATGTGGTAAAATATGTATTTTATATATATTGAGTGTGTCATGCTTACAGAATATCTAGCAAAGATCCAAATCTGGGCATGGAATCCAGGAAAGATATCAATAAAAACCACTAGTTGTAGGCATTAGTTGAAACCAAGAGACCTGATGAAGTAACTACAGCTTATGACCCAGCTGTTAGCTGTCACTCAGGTCATATGGGAACTTTTGAGTAACAGGGAAGAACATTCTTTGCCAGAAGGTAGAAACAACCCCCAAGATCCCAAGCCACAACCATCTGAATTCTCCAAGTATGATTTTGGCAGAAGCTGAACAACAGCATCCACAGAGAAAGCATATTTTGTTCTGTAGATCCAATTTTGCTTGCCCGAAATTCTTAGTTTGGATACAAAGACTGTATGATATCTGACATATGGTTGGTTTAGAAATTTTGTTTTCCTCAGTAATTTGATTGGATTTGCCTATAATCCATTTGATCACTTACCACAGTCAATTATAAATTTAGTAAATATCTGACAAAATCTAAAAAGCTGACTTATGTAAGTTAGATAGGCTATGAATACAAACTTGGAAACCAATGCATCAGATTCTTTCTGAACTTTTCTCTTTCAGGATTCCTTTAGTTCTCTCTCCCTCCCTCCTTGGCAAATCAGCTTGACTGTAATTCAGTGTGAAATGCCTCTAGAGTTTGTTTAGGTGGCTCCATGAATGTCAGGGAGTGTGAAAGTGTCAGGCAGGCTGTTGCAACGTGGTCTCCATAGAAGTCATCAAGACCCAATTAATTGTTTTGGTCAGGTTGATTTTTCTGTGGTCTTACAGATCTATTTGTTATTTCTCAAGATCTGACACTTCATAGGGCAAGCAGAATTTGACACGGTTTAAACATTCAACTTATCTAAAGCATCTGAACATCATCCTTATAATGGCAAAGTATTTTCTTGGGTAAAAATGGTTGATGTGCCTTTGCTTTATTTGAAAAATGGTATCAGAGTATCTGTACAGGGCAGCAGGCTTGATGAGTTGGTAAGGTTCTTTTAATTAATAATTATTTTAAAAATTACGAAAGTAATACATACTTAAAACTTTCAAACTGTAGAAAGCAGAAAGTGAAAAAAAAAGGTGAGAATGTCCATGATCATTGGAAACTTGGGCATCATTTCATATGTTTACTAGCCACCTGTAAAGGCATGGATAACATTTATAAAATGAGTGATACATTCACTCATGGTTTGCTCCCTTACTTTTACATAACAAAGTATCTAAGTGATTGTTCCTAATCAGCACTATAGATCTACTTATTCTTTTTAAAAACTACATGGTATATGTAGTATAGATTTTCCATAATTTAATAATGATCCTATTGATCACTCGGCTGCTACTGCTCTCAACAACCTTATACATACATTTTGTACACTTTTATCTGTAAAATTATTTGCACACATTTATCTGCACTCATTTATTCTTAGAAGTTGGATTTCTGGATCAGATGATAAATGTATTTTTAATTCTGACTGATACTGTCAAATTGTCTTCCAGAGGGGTTGTACCAATTTATATCTTCACCAGCAACGAATAAAAATGCCTGCTTCTCTTGTTCCCCTCTAATATAGCATTCTGAAATTGTTTTGAATCTTTGCCAACCTGATAATTGAAAAATGGTTTCTTGTGGTTTAGTCCATATTTGGAAATGGTATTTCATTGTGGTTTGATTTGTTTCCTTAACTATTCCTTTTGCTGTGAATCGTATCCTATTGTTTGCTCATTTTTCCAAAGAATGTTGTTTGTTTTTTGTTTTTTATTTTTGTAAGAATTGTTTACTCATTAAGAAAATGAATGCTGTGGTACATTTGTTGCAAAAATATACACCCAATTTGTTCAACTTTTGAAGTCACTTATGGTATTTTTATGATGTTAAAAATTTTAATTTTATAAATTGAAATTTATGAATCATCTATGGTTTCTAGTTTTGTCTTATTTAGAAAACATTCTTGCCATTGCAATTATAAAAGCAAAGTTCTCTATTTGTTATTTTTTATGTTTAATTCTTTGATCCATCTGGAAATGTTTTGAATATAAATATTAAGTATGAATCCAGTTTGGTACTTTGAGGACCTTAAACCACTTTTAATACTCTATCACACACACACAGCCCAGTCCCATAACTTACCATATATCAAAATACTTATGTATTCCAGGATATTTTTCGACCTTACTTTGTTCCCTTTTTCAACCTGACTGAATCAAACTCTCTTGGTCATTGCAGCTATATAAAATATTTAAATATACTGAAAGATCTCTAGGTTTTTTCTTACTTTCAGTATTTTCTAGGTATTCTTTCATGCATATTTTTATCATAAAACCTTTATAATTAGTTTGCATAGTCATTAGAATTAGTCTCACTGGTATCATGGAGATAGTGCTAAATTTATAGATCAATTCAGAAGAAACCAATACCTTTCAAAATATCATTTTCTTACCACTCCCCAGTAAAATATATCTTTCTATTTGTTAAGTTATTCACCTACCACCCTCAAAATCATTTTAAAGTTTTCTTCACATGGATCTTATATATCTATTAAGTTTAATCCCATGTATTTTATGGTTCTAGTTTATATTGTAGTGGAAATCTCTTCCTCAAATACATACTCTATGTGCTATTTCTTTATATATATAGAAAAGTCATTGATTTTTTGGTGATTTTAGATTATTTTTAATAGTTTCTTAGGTTTTCATATGCTTTTCTTAGATGTTCAAGACTCAGTCTTCTACAAATGATAATTTTGGCTTCTATTTCTATTTCCTATACCCCTCATTTTTCTTGTATGAGCACACTGACACCTTTTTCTGGGAAAGAAAATAATAGTGATGTATTCAGAATTTTTAAAACTTCACATAGGAAGCCTGTCAGTCTTGTCTTTCACAGCTTCTGGGTTTCAAGTCTCCCTGGAAGATCTGTCCCATTCCCCAAATGCTGAAGACACATTTCACATTTTTGTCTAATATTTTATAGTTTTCACTTTTACATTTAGATCTTTAATCCATCTGGAATTTATTTCTATGTAGTGCATGAGATAAAAATCTCACTTTATTTTTTCCAGATGGTTCACAAAATTTCTTAACATCATTTATAAAATTGGTCAGTCTTTCCTCACTAGTCTGAAATGCCACTTTTGTTATATTCTAATCAGATTTTTTTTAAAAACCTGAGCTTAAAAACTAAATGATATGAGTTATAGTAGAGAACAAAGACAAGAAGTGCATACAAAAAACAGACATCAAAATAAAGTTGTACACAAACTATTTAATGGGTATAATAAAGGTCATTCATATCAAAATAGTACAAATATAAATAATTCAGAGAAAATATCCTTATAAAATATTCTAGGAAGAAAAATTCAAAGGAAGAGACACCTATAAAATATAGCTGCAGCAGTTGATTACTCAAACATTATTTAGAGTTACTCCCATCATATAGAAAGTTATCTGAAGCCTCAAAGATATTAATGTCCTCCAGCTGCCTTGTAGAACCCCAAATCAAATGTTTCTGAGAGTGGATCAGAATGTCCACTAAGTAAAAAGAAAAATCTAAAATTAGAAAAATAGTAAAACTTTTTTTTTTCTTATAATTCAAGATTGTTTGGTTTTTCACTTACACTCTGAGGCTTTGCAATATATTTCAGCATTTTACTTTCCTGGCATTGAAGTAGGGTGAAGGTGGACAGAGGTTTGGTCTTTTGCAATTATTTCTCTCTTTTAACAGAATTGCTTGGGAGTTACTGGATTAAATGCCAAAGATAGTAAGAGTCAGTGTTGAACTCTGAAACCTGGGAGGAAACCCTAACATGCGGGCACCTACAATGCATGCCCTCCCAGGGCTTTGAGAAGTTCCTATTCAGTAATGAGCCAATGATTAAGATTGCAATAGTGAATCCTGATATTTCTGGCTCCGTCTCTCTGGTCTTAAAAAGCCTGAAGTGCTGTGACATGTTAGTGGAATTACAACAGAGCCAATTGATAAATTTGCGTAAGAAATCTTCATTTTGGAAGATTAAAGACTGTATTGGGCAATATAAATTTTTGTTTTCTTACATCCTCAGTTCCAGCTTAAATAACAATTAACAGAATAATCAAAGACAGTTTACAAATCTCACAATGTCAAGTCATGTGCTCTGGGACTCATCGAATAAAGATAAAGAAAACCCACAAGCTGGTTTTGAGGTGTGCTCCCACACAGCATCATTCCAACATGGACACTGTATTTTCTCACAAATGGAAGGGTATGTTTTTAGGAAGACACTTGATTGAGCGTTAATCAATTAAATAAGCACACAGACAGTAATAACAACAGCACCAGTGACCACAAATAAGCCACTTTCTTTATGGGTTGGGGATGCTGAGATGTGTTTGGGAGCTGTGGAGAGGTATGGCTTGTGTCACATTATACAGGTGATTGGAGTCAGTCATCTTGTTGCAAAAAAAATGGAAGCAAGTCACAGAATGTCGACACACAGGAGGCAACGCTTCTGTAGCCACTATATAGCAAATGCTTGGATATTTTCAGGTATTTCAGTGTTTAGCAGTCTTATGTTAGAAATATAACAATTAACTGAACACATTTTTAACTTTTTTTTGATGGTCCTAGGGATACAAGCTGGACTTTGATTCTTTTTTTTAATAAAGTAAATGAATATAGATTTTTTTTTCTGGTATGGGAATAGTCATTCCAAGAGTGGGAATACTGGCAGTTGGGTTAACAAAGGCTGCCCTTAGCGGATATTCCTGGAAAACTTGCAAAGCATGTGTCTATTTTTGCCACCATTAATTGCTGAGATGGTTCTGGGTGCTCTTTGCCTTCCTGGCACTCTAAGTAAAGCTAGACTCTGGATTGACTATTTCCCAGGCCTTCGGAGGAATGCTAATTACAAAATACTTTACTTAAACACTAGAAACTCATTCATGAAGCCAAGCCAAGTCTCAGATTTGAAAGCATTTAAAAATATCCTTGCAACAGCCATATTACTTTATACTTTATCTATTTTTAGAGACTTGATGTTTGTTTTGCTAGAAGGAAAAAATTAAAACATGAAAAGTATGCCATGAGCGAATCTGCAATAATAAGCAGCACATACATGTTGTGGAGGAAAACATTCAGCATAAAACAGTCAACATAGAAACAGATTCTGCTGAGGCATTTTTATAAATAGCAGCTATTATTTTGCTTTCAATTGCTATGCATTTTAAACATCATACCCTTAAAAGTTGTTTACTTTATATAAACATGATTTCCCGGTCTTAACTTTCATAAAATTATTATGGAAATTTATAAATGTATTCCATTCCTTTGATGTGTAATTTTACAATTACCATGTTGTTAAAATTAGAAATACATGGAAGGAAAAAAGAAATAAGAACATATGATATCAGGCACTGAAGAAGCCATTAATTAGAAAATATGTTTCTCTGTATTGAAACAGAATTTGCCTATGAGACTTTTTATTAGATGTTTGGAACAGATTTCATGTCACACAACCTCATAGGTACAATTGTTCCAATTGGTTGTCAATAGATCATACTCAGTCTGAGGTCATAGCCTGCCTTATCTTTAATGCCCCTTTGAACTACTGAGCATAATAACAAGAAGGAATTACACTTTGAACCCTAAAAGAACAGTTTTGGAACTGTTTGCCTCATATACTTACTGTTATTTAGCCAGGTAAATTTTCACACTATATCTTTAAAGGCAAAAATCACTTTAAAAGAATCGGAATCACCTCCATCTGGAAAGTACAGAGGTGTATAAAGGGAAAGTGTGACTATTTCAACACTGGGGAAATCAAGTTGTAATTCAGGGAAGAAAAGTGGATCTCCTGATTCTCGTCCCTGTCACTAATCAAGGGCTCCTGGCTGTGTGCGGGGCGGAGGCAAGCCTCCACTACCAATACCTTCCCAGAGACCAAAGGCCATCTCCAGAGTAGCAGTTCAGAGAAGTTACTGCTGGCAGACACCAGAAATTAGGGTAATACTTAAAGGGCCTGAAATGCCTATACTCATTGTTTCAGTGCTTCTTCACATCAACCCACATAATTTGACTTGGCAATACAGAAAATGGTAAATTGGAGTTAAGAAAAATACTGACGAATACCGCAAATCATGCTCAGAATGGAAATTGTGACTTTGCTAGCATTACCACTATTTCCTGCCTTGCAACCAGCAGATCTGTAACTGAAATGGTTGCTGTGAATTTTGCAGTGCCCAAGCCAAAAGCAATAACATTTCTTTAAGAGCATATGCACCATGACAGAATACAACATCAGCCCAGAAAAATGATTTTCCTGGGAATGTCTGTGCAGTGATGAAGAGGGCTCTCAAAGCTATGAAGCTGGGCGGAGATTTTCACTGATTCCAGCCCACAGTGAGGTAATCTTAAAGGCACTTTTCCCTTCATTTGTTCTGCATTCATTGAATGTACATTTTTTGATGTCAGAGGGACTCTGCAGAAAAGATCAGATGAGATAGTCTGACAATAGAGCCAAAGTTCAAAGCTTCTCTATTTTCAGGTAACAGCCGAGACAGTTTGTCTGCACTAAATCTTTTGAGGGCATGTCACTGTAACCCTGTCCAGAGCTCTTCAAACAGTTCAAGACAAACAAATCACTTAGTCGTTGAACAACTGTAACATCTGATAGCATCACACAGGAGTTGTAGCGAGAGCCACTAATCAAAGTTCTTTCCATTCAGTCAAAAAAAAAATTCCTCGGCTTTGGTTTAACACCACTTTTTATGTTTTCCTTTTGAAAGTTATTATATGCCAAGGTTAATAAAAGAGAGAGAGCATAATTCTGTCTGTAAGAAGAACCAGAAAGTCCAACATTCCAGTTGCATGCTGCTGTCAGTAAATAACTACGGTGTGGTGTGAGGGTTGTCGGAGATGATCCGCAAGGCCTGCAAGGGAACAGCCACGTCCTCCTTGGAGCCTCCCTCCCAGTCCCCAGGTGAGCCTCCACTCTCAGCCAGGTCACCTGAGCAGCTGTGACCTGCTGCCTTCAGGCCTGCCAGCTGACTTCGCACAGCACGCACACCCAAAGCTAGCACCACCAGGCGGTAGAGCTGCAACACCACCACAAGGAAGTTCTTTGCCGCAAAGAACACCAGCATCTGGTTTATCACTTTGAAATAGGTCATCAATATGAGACGCACGACAAGGAAGGGACCGTCTTGTATGAAGACGCTGATTCCGATGTTCCACAGATCAGCACTGTACTGGCAAAATAACAGGCTTGGGAACCCCCTCGCTGTCACAGACAAGGGGCATGCAACACTGTGTACTGAAAACACAAGACAGACCAGTTAGTGTACCTCTGGGGAGGGCAGAAAGGTAAGACAGAGTGAAATGGGGAAAAGTCCTCAATAGTGGGTGCTCTGCTAGTTAACGATTGGCAGTAATCCTATCATTTAATTCTGGGTGGAACAAGTGAAACCACACTCAACATTTAACATCCTTCATTTTATAATCCAATATAAATATTTTATATTTACATGCCAGTCATTTTATATTTAAAATTGATCATGCTGTAATTTCAATAAAACACACCAAAGAAAGTCAGTTCTCTAGTTTCCATCCATGTAAGAAATCTCAGATCACCTTCTAGTCCTCATACTGGGGAAAGCACAGTTGACTAGGCTAAAGAGAATACAAAATAAAAGAGTGTCACATCCATCCTTGGGTCTTTAGTGCAAGGGGACACCGTGGCAGGGTGCTCTGGGCCAAAAAACAGAGTTGGCTGTCTCTCCTGGCTCCCTCCTTTTCTAGCAGCAAGATGCTAAGTTACTTAAATTTCCCTGGCCTCAGTTCCCTCCTCTGAAAACTGGGATAACAATAATACCTGTGAGAAGAGGGTCTCCTATTCACTAGCTCTGCTTGTTTCTATTAGAGTAACACCAATGCCTCCTCTCTGCTTCCTCACTTTATCATCCCCTTGGGAGTAATGAAGACTTACTGACCACTGAAGTTTGGGAGATGGAGCAGAATATATGTGGCCCAGATCTTTCTGGACTTCTCTTTGGGATATGCCCATTTACAGGTTGACTCATTTGGCCATACATGTAAATTATGCTATGAAAATTCAAGGACTTATATTCAAATTCAAACTTAATCATATTAAACATATTTTTTAATGGTGGGGAAAAAAGGCCTAAATAAATGCCATTGTTAGTTTATTCTAATTCCTTACGGTTTTGTTTCACAGTTTACAAGGAGGACTGGATATAATTACTGATTTTCCAGTTGAACAAAAGGAGGTCCAATCAACAGATGAACCTCTTTGTTTTAATTTCTAAAATGTTAATTTAATTCAAGGTCCAGGGCAGAAAATAATCCTTTTATAATAATGAAGGGTTCCACTTGGAGTTTTCAAACAAAGAATGCCTTAGTCTGCTAGAGACTGCAAAGATTATGAAGCTGCTTTGATATGGGCAAACATAATGTACTGTTTGTTGGAAAATACAATAGTGATTTAATCAGCAGTAACATTTGGTCTTTGTTTTTCAAACAGCTGCATAACATTATCACCCCTGAAAGTTTACAAAATTTCTTTCTTTAAATAAAAATGTTCTTAGCAAGACTATAAACCGCAGGATATGGGAGGGTGAGTAGTAACAGAGTGAATGATAAAAGAAAACCAACATGAGATCAATAATAGCCTTTCTTAAGGAGTTAGGGACAAGGAGTGGCTCCCAGGGGACCTCCTAAGAATATTATTCACCATCTAAAGTGATGGTGCCTAGTATTCTGTCACAAGACACCAGCTGATCGATGGGTATGGAGTGCCTTCTAGGACACATTATGACAAAATGTGTGTGTGTGTGTGTGTGATTGGCATACTTTTTTTTTTTTATGTAATTAACTAGTAAATAGATTTTTGGTGTTCCCAAAAAGCCATGGTCACTCTTTCAATCTATTCTGGTGATAATTCTGTTTCAGAAATTGGTTGTTGCTAAGGTCTGAAACGTCCTCTGAAACTGGCCTATCAGAGCCATAAAGATGCAGAAAAAAAATTAAGTATCCCTGTCCTAAGATTAATTGTATTCCGGAGGCAATCAGGAAGGGTGCCAATAAAAAAAAAAAAGTCAGACTTAAGGAAATGTAATTAATAAATCCTAGAATTTCTTCAGAGTAAAGTGGCATCCAGGGAATTCCCAAATCGAAATTCCAGGGCTCCTAGATCAATGCTGTCCAGTAGACCCTGCTGTAATGGTAAAAATATTCTATTTCTTTAGTTCTATCTAATATGTAGTCACATGTGACAATTAAGCACTTCAAAGGTGGCTAGTGTGATTCAGGAACTGAACTTTAATTTAATTTAATTTTAATTACATTTAAATTTAAATCGCCACATGTGGCTATTGGGTCCTGCACTGAACCATGCAGCTATAGCTCATCACTAGTACACTAGAAATGCCTGGAAAACACTTTAGTTCTTGAAAAATCTCAGGGGTTTATATCTTTACTAAAGTAAGACCAGTGGGATCCCAGAGGCCACTATTAAGGAAAATTTTAATTTTCCACTTGGCCCTGAAATGGCACTTACTTCCTGTGATGTTCTAATCCATAAGATTAACAAAGGAATGAAAATGACCCTTTAAAAATATCAAGTGAAGATATTTATATGTCAGCAGCTGCATCTAAGCACTTTACAACCACCCTTAACTTTATAAACTGTATCTTAGTCATCACAAGAATCCCCAACTCTGGTTACCACAATCATCGTTCCGTTTCATGGCTGATAAACTGAGGCAAAGATGTGTTAACTAATTCTCAGGAGGTTTTATAAATCATAAGTGATAGAATCACTGTTTCAAATGAATATAAAACTGTGCTCTGGTCCATTCACTGATCTCAGACTCATGTGCCAGAATGGATCCACACATGGCTTTCTGATTTCAATCTACTTTTCTTTAAACTGTATCAGAACTAACACCAAAATAACAAAATGATAAAAATGATAATCCTCTCAAATGCCTCCTTAGGTCTATTACAGTTGATATTTAAGAGTTATGGTTTTCTGTTTCTTTGTACAAACATCAAGACAGTTACCTGCCAGGTCAAGTGGAAACTGCAGCATGCTCCAGGTCCATATGACGAGGATGGCATAGACCAGGGTAGGGCTATTCCTAGAATGCAGACAAAATTTTAACTTAGTAATAATGCTAAGTTAAATGGCCACGTGCAGAAAAGTCTGTTCTCTTTTTTTTCTTATATTTGAGTATACCCTATTAAACCCCTTGAGAGCTGTCAAAATATCTTGGTGATATAAGAAACTCATGAAAAATCCATGCATGATTATAATGGAATAAAGAAAAAGAAGTAAAAAAAAAAAATCTGAGACTTAAAACCAACTTCCAAATGTGCCAACATCTGTGTGAATTATGGCAAAGCATCTAGGTCCCTTATTGCTGTCTTTAGTTTTACAAAATCATGGAAACATTATGGGAGAGAAATGTTCAGAAAAAAATTAGACATGGACCTGTAAATTTATAAGGCTGATTTCAAGAAGAAGAAGTGAAAATTGTTCTAAGATCCTGAGACTCTAACTTAAAAATACATCTCAAAAGGACTAAATGATGTTCAGCAATTAAAAGCTCAGCATGTGAAAGAAAGCTATCTTCATTTGGAAAAATGGTGGGGAAATAAATCCAATAATCAAATATTTATTTCAGATACCAGAATGTACATCAAGGAATATGACTGTTTTACTCACCACTGTATCCCTAGTGCCTAGAACAGTGTCTGACAAATAACAGACACTCAACAAACATTTGTGGAAGGAACTGTTGAATGCACAAGAGGAGGACACATACCTGGTAGGTACAAAAGTGCCACAGACCTAGGAGAATGGTCTCAAAACTAAAATCGGAAAGAATAGAAGTTACACAAATACAAAGGATATTAAAGAAGTATCAAAGACTTCATTTTAGCAAAAATACAGAAGAAGTTATCAATTTGAGGTTAGTGGCATGATAATAGATTTTGTTGCCAACTTCTCTATTAAGAGGGATTTTCAGATAGAAGAGGGATAGAAAAGCATCAGGGAAGAGGAATTGAAACCAAACTAAATAAGGTGATTGTAAGGGATATCTTTAAATGCTTCAAGTATTGAGAGCCTGAAAAATTAGATCTTAAAACTCTGAGAGAACTTGTAAACGAGATTTCTAAGCTGTCATTATCTGGGTTGGCAGTTAATGGTGGAGACAAAGTTGATGACAAAAATATGAAGTTTTAACTTTCAAAATGAAGCAGAAGTATAAACTACAAAAGGCATACTTACTATTATTCCCTATTTAGATTACATAAGTGATTATTTAAAAGATTCCTGAGAGCTCTTATGAAGAAGAAGATAATTACTAGGAATCAACACAGGTTCTCTGAGAGCAGTTGCAGTCAACTAAGATTATTTTCTCTCTCTTTTTTAAAATAAAGTTAGAATTAACAAGTAGGTAGTGATATATAAATTAAGAATTGATATATGGATTTAAACAAAGCTTATGGAAAAGCCTCCATAGTGTTCTTATGAGCAAGATTAAGAAATGTTCTGGGAGTGAGTACAGTTAGGTAGATTCCTAACTGCATAAATGACTCCCCAAAGGGAGTTCCCTGATGGTTTGCTGCAGGCTCTGCCTTTGTTACTGTTCTATTTCAGATCACATCAATGATGTGGTTGCTGACAATGATGGAAGGCTTCTCATATGCACATATGACACGGAGGTTGGTTGGGAAACAAATACCCCAGAAGATACACACAAGGTTCCAAAATATCTTGACAGGATATAACTGGATGACCTAGAATAGGATAGAAGAGGTAGCATTTCACAGAGGCCCCCATAAAAAAGGCTCAGGAATTTCTCCTTACTATTATCTAATTATGAGCTCACAGTGTGACATGATTTATGATTTTCCAAAATCAAAGGCAATCATAGGTAGCTTCACAAGAAATACAAAGTCTAGAATTTTAAGCAGAAATGCCTAGGGAATGTAGTCTATAACTTTTCCCTCTTTGCAATGTCAAAGTCTATATATAGTAGACTTTCAATAAAGGCCTGCATTTTAAAATAATTTTACCTACAGGTTTTGAGCTCATACTGTGTGTTAGGTAGATGTCTACTTGTTTCTTCATACCAACTCTACAAAATAGGCACACTTATCATTTCTGTTTGGTCGAACAGGGAAGAAATGGAGGCATAGAGAGTTGAAGAAACTTGTGCAAAGTTATGTCGCTATAAGTATTGGGAGCAGAAATAAAAACTTGATAGTTGATTTCATTATCTGCCCTTTTAACCATTATACCATACTATTTCCATGAAGGAAATGGAAATTTTTATCCCTGCTCTAGTCTACGATGTTCAGAATATATCTGAAATATGTATTATACTTCATGTTTTAGGAGGAATGCTTAGAAAATTTTTGATCCAAAAGAGAGGGACTAGGATGGTGAAAGGACACAGAGCCAGGTTATATGTGGATAGTTCAAGAAACAAAATTAGAGAAGAATCCTTAAGAACTTTATTTCACACATTTAAAGGGCTATCATGTGAAAAAAAGGAATTAAACATATTTCTTGTGACTTCAGAGAGCCAATTGTGGTTCAAAGGGCTTTATCTGTTCTATAAGAATCCAAATTTCATCATAATAGAGGAAAGTACTTGCTAATAATATTAACTCAAAATAGAATGAGTTGCCCCTGGGGTTAGGACATTCTCTATTAGTGAGAATTTTCAAAGAAAGTCTGGACAAAAACTTGATGAAATTTTGGAGAGAACTTTGCAACAGATGTAAAATAGATTTTTCAATACATGGTTACATTTGAAGTTTCTTCTAATCTCTAACTTCAATAATTCTACCAAAAGCTTATGTGCAATTTTGTCTGCAAGACAGCAAAAAGCAGAGTAAAGCATGAGCTCTGGTGCTAGCTTGCCAGATTTCAAATACTAGCTTCAGCCCTTGCCAGAGAGATAAGATGTGGGCCTCCAATATCAGATTGGTCATTTACTAGCTGCATGAATATGAGTAAGTAATTAACATCTTTATGCTTTGTTTATGCACCTTCGATATGGGGATGATGATTATGATAATCGCTATTGGATTTTATATAATAATTTTATTAAGTATGTTGTCTAAATATGTTAAACATACAAAGCTCTTAGAACAGCACTTGATAACAGACTAAGTACGGTAGATGACTACAAGTTAGGTATATTTTTTATTACCATGTAACCTTGAGACTTTCTCAACTTCTCTTGCCTGCCTCTATTCAGCTTGTAAAATGATGATAATGATAGTATCCACCTCGGAGTGTTGTTGTAAAGACTAAGTAACTTATCACAACAAAAACCCTTAGAACAGCGCTTGGTATACGGTAAGTGATAAATAAACAGTAGTAGCAGTAGAAGTTGTAGTCGTAGGTGATCATAATTTTTAAAGTCTCTGTGTCTTAATTTCCCCATTATCTAAACTCAGGAGAAATAGTAACACAATCTTAGGTCCTACATAAGCCAAACTCTAACACTACAATGATTAATGTCTGTTGTGTGCATGTGAAGTATTATCTGAGCACACACAAAATATGGGAGAATGTGAGTGTTGAGAAGCATGTTAGTAAAATTATCAAAAATAACTTTGGAAAAGATGGCCAGAAAATTTTTGAAACAAACAAATTTGTAATATTAAGTCAGACAGTAAAAGTTACTTAAGAAGGTTGAAGAGAATGTAAATAAACCACTGAGCTTCCGTGGTGAACACTAAAAGTTTGTGAAGGAATTTTGGAGTGAATTTATCCCACATTTTTCCCATTGTGTAACTGTCTCCCCCATTGTCTCACCCCACTTTTTCATGTGTAATCTCTCTTCACAAATATCAACTAGAAGTGTGTAAGAAGACAATGGACTCTAGTCATAAAGAGACAAGACCATGAGAAGTGTCCTAAGTGTAGATGTGAGTATCACTTCTGTACTTGGAGAATTAGGAGGATGAAAGACTAGATTTCATAGATTAGTGCAGCAAATCTATTGGGTGAAAAGTAAAAATAAAGTCATACATTGCTAATTTACTTAGCTATTTCTTTTAAAGAAGTATAAATATTTCTGCAGATGAAAGATAGGCAGTGGGTAGAATTCATTTAGCTTTTAAGAAAGCATGCAACAAACCTCTCCAGAGAATGGGGGAAAAAAAGAAAGCAAGGGGAGAGAAAAGAAAGAAAATGAAGTATCTAGCCCAGGAAAATGTTTCAATAAGCAAAAAGAACTAAATGAAAATAACATTTTGTAACCATAGGAAATTTCTCCTTTGTGTGGTCACATGCTCATAGTGAAGTAAAAGTAATGCTATGGGAATCACTTAAGAATAGATCTTTGAAAATTAACCAAAGGCAAATAACAAATTGAGAAACATGTATTCATGAAAAACTGGTAGAACTTCAGTTCAGAACAGTGGGAATCTGAGATACTCTTTTCCTTGATATATTACCATATCCCTGCAGTAAGGCTATGTCAAAGAGAAGCTGAACCAGAGTTCAACACTGAAGGAAGCCTTTATTCAAGACTACTGCAATAGGAGAGACAGATTGAATTCATCCCCAATGAAACAAAACAGGAGAGTTTTAGAACACTCCAGTGAGTTAGCAGAAAAGTACTAGAGGACATTAGAGTGCAAGGTTGAACAAAGTGATGAGGACAATGTGTTTGCTAGTTGAAACTGATTTAGTTAGACTCCTATCATCCCAAAGAGACTGAGAGATAAGGATCCTATCCTTCTTCATGACCACATTTCAAAGGGATGGTTCCTACATCCTCAAGAAAGATTTTCCTGGGCTGTAAACTGGAAGGAGGCTGGAAGAAGATTTACATCTCAAAGGGGCAGAGAGAGAATTTAGAGGTGCAAGTTTTACAAAGTAAATTCTCTAAGAAAAAGGATATCAGAATCCTATGTTTAGTAATAAACCTTTTTAGAATTTCAAGTTAAGGGGAATGTTAAGGCTGGCTTGGTCGCTCAGACTGACCAAAACCAGAGACCCTTCATGGCCAAAGTCTCCTGACTTGATTTGTAGTGAGTGTGAAGTCCCATGTTCAGAGGCATGGTAAGTAAAAGTAATAAAGGTGGTTGTAAATGAATGGAAAAGACTACAGCTTTGCTACTTTGAGGTTGCAATCCCAGCTGAGGCTACTGGTGGACTAATTTGAAGTTTAATAAAGAGATTCCAAGAGTAAGAGAGTCATAGAAAGGCTAGATAAATTTCTTTTTAATTTGCAAAATGCAAAGCCTTTTATTTTTAAACTTCTAAATTAGAAACAGGCAGCTTAGGTTGATAATACAGTTTTCCAAGGCTGAATGTGTTCATTCCAACCTCAGTTTTTGGCTTGATGTACAAAAACTTCTAAAACTCTTAGACAAGAACACTACTGTTTTGATGACTTGGATTGGATGAATTGAATAATCTGTTGATAACATCTCTTTGTTTCCCATGGTAAGGGTTTAAGAAATTCTAGAACTGACTTATTCTTCTAGTCACACTGACAATTCCATTCCAAATGTCTCCTGAGAGGAGCATACTATGTATCATCTCCAGCTTTCTCACTTTCATACACTTTAGAAGTCATGTGTGCCAAACATGTGTAGGGAAGATCTAAGATGGCCCAGTAGAAATTTTAAAAATGGGCATATAATGAATCTAAAATCATAATGAAAATATGAACTTTGAATGTACTCTCCAACCCTTACACAGATCCTTGGGCAGAGGATGGAAGTCATAAAGAGTTTGATCACAAACCCTGTCCAAATCATTGGCTGACTGTAAAATATGTAGTTATAGGTGCGACTCTAATAAGACATACTAAAAACAGAAATAAGAATTCAAAAAAAAATAGAGCAGAGACCTTGATGGTTGCATTGAAAGGGGTGGTAGATTCCTCAGATTAAGTTCAGGCAATTTACAGAGACAATAAAAACAAGAAGAAGAAGCCGGAGTGGTGGGCAAACCTGAGCATAGCAAATTGTTACAAAATATAATCTAAAATTTCCAGTATTCAATAAAAAAGTATGAGACATGCAAAGAAATAGAAATGTGTTACCCATAGTCAGGGAAAAATATTAATGAATCAATAGACACTGACTCCAGTGGGGTCCAGATGTTGGATTTAGCAGGTAAAGACATCAGAGCAACTATTATAAATGTTCAAACAATGAAATAAAAGTCTGTTACATAAATTAAAGAAAAATATTATGTAAATAACTCAATAAAATGACTATAATAATCATCTAAATAAATATAGGTTATAAAAAATGAAACTGAAATTCTAGAGTTGAAAATATGGGAACTGAAATGGAAAATTTGCTAGGTGAATTCTATAGTAGGACGCTATGTATAGATTTGAGATGGTAGAAAAAAGAATCAGTGACCTGGAAGGTAAATTAATGTAAGTTATCCAGTCTGAAGAGCAATGACACAATCAATGACACAATCTGAGAAATAGATGGGAGAAAAGTGAATAGAGTCTAAGAATCCTGTGGAACATAATTAAGCATACATATAAGTAATTGGAGTTACAAAAGGAGCAAGAGAGAACAGAGCAGAAAAAATGTTTGAAGAAATGATGGCTGAAAATTCCTAAATTTGAGGAATAACACTAATTTACAGATCCAAGATCAACAATGTTGTGGTAAGATTAAAGACAAAGAGATCCACACTTAGACACATCCCAGCCAAAATACTGAAAGTCAAAGATAAAGAAAAAATATTGAAAACAACAGAAGAAAACTGATCCTCTTGTAACAACAAACTAACAACAGATCAATGGCTAACATCTCATCAGGAATAATGAAGGCCAGAAGACAATGGGATGATACATATAAAATACTGAAGTAAAAACTGTCAACCAAGAATTCTATATCTAGAAAAACTATTCAAACATGAAGGCAAAATAAACACATTTTTGGAAAAAGACTAGCAGAATTTGTTGCTAGTAGGTTTTCCTTAAAGAAACAATAAACAAATATTTCAAGCTAAAAGGGAATGACACCAGGAGTAATTAAAAATATGTGGGTAAATAGAAACGTAAAATAAATACACAGTCAATCTTTTCTTCTCTCAATTTCTTTTAAAAAGTACAAGCTTATAAAACAATAATTATTAAACTGTATTCCTTTGTTTACAGCATATAAAGATGTAACATATATTATAATAGCAAAAAAGTGGAAAAGAAATGGAGCTATTAACTTAGAATGTGAAGTTTAAAATACATGTAGTTTTGTACCTCAGTAAAAAAGTTTAAAAAATCAACAGAAGAAATATACATTGTAATCCCTAGAGTAACTACTAAAATAATATAAAAATAAAGATATTAAAATCATTTATTTAAAATAATTTTTAGAGCAGTAAATGAGTAACAGAGGAACAAAAAGGACATGAAACACAGAAAAACAAGTAACAAAATGTCAGGTATAAATCAACCAAGTTAATAATTACATAAAATTTTGATGGTCTAATCACATTCTAATAGATTGAATAATGTCCCCCCAAAATTCATGTTTACCTGTGCTTTGCAATGTGATCTTATGTGAAAATAGTCATTCCAGATGTAATCAAGTTGAGATCATACTAGAGTAACATGAATCTTAATCCAACAACTCATGTCCCTATAATAAGGGGAAAATTTGGAGACACTGACAGTCACATTGAGGAGAATTCCATATTCTCATGAAGAGAGACAGACATTGGAATAATGTGTCTATAAGCCCAGGGACACTAAGAATTGCCAGTAATGACCAGAAGTCATGAGAGAAGCATTGAATGGATTCTCCCTTAGAGTGTCCAGTAGAAACCAATTTCTAGTAGAAACTAGAAATTAGATGCTAACATCTAATTGGACTTTCAGCCTTGAGGACTGTGAGAGAATAAATTTCTGTTGTTTTAACCACTCAGTTTGTGATATTTTGTTATGGCAGTCCTAGGGAACTAATATACATCCTACCAAAAGACAAGATTTTCTGACTAGGGGGAAAAATGCAAAATCCATCTACATGTGGTCTAAAGGGGACACAATTTAGATGCCAACATACAAAGAGTTTGAAAGCATACTCCATGCCAATGGTAATCATAAGTGAATAGAGTGGCAAGGTTCATAGGAGACAAAATAGACTTTTAGATAAGAAATATTACAAGAGCATAATATCCTCCAGTTCCATCTATGTTGCTACAAATGGTAGGATTTGTTTCTTTCTTATGGCTGAATAGTATTCCATTGTCTATATTATGCTCAGGGAAATAAGCCAGGTGGAGAAAGACAAATGCCAAATGATTTCCCTCATTTGTGGAGTATAACAATGAAGAAAAAATGAAGGAACAGAATAGCAGCAGGCTCAGTGACTCCAAGAATGAACTAGTGGTTACCAAAGGGGAGGGGTGTGGGAGGATGGGTGGGGAGGGAGGAGGAAGGGGATTGAGGGGTATTATGATTAGTCCACATGGTGTGGTGGATCACGGGGATAACAGTGTAGCACAGAGAAGGCAAATACTGAATCTGTGGCACCTTGCTGCACTGATGGACAGTGACTGCATTGGGGTATGGGTGGGGACCTGATAATATGGGTAAATGTAGTAACCACATTGTTTTTTCATGTGAAACCTTCATTAGAGTGTATATCAATCATACCTTAATAAAAAATTAAAGAAAAGAAATATTACTAGAAAAAAAGAGTGACATTTGATGAGGGGAAAAAAATTAGTTCATTAGGGAGATGCTTTAAAAATTAATGTCTCCACACCAAAAAACCAAGACTTAAAATACATGAGTCAAAATTGATACTAGAAAAAAGAAATAGGCAGAGTTGAAGATTTTAATGTCCATTCTCAATAATTGGCAAAATACCTAGACAGAAAATCAGGAAGAATATAGAAGAATTGAACAACAATTGACATTTTCACAAAACTCAACCAAACAACACGTAAATATGCTTTCTTTTCAAGGACACACAAAACATTCTCCAGGATTGGCTGTATGCTAGGGCCATAAGATAAGTCTCAATAAATTTAAAGGATTAAAATAATTTAAAGTGTATTCTCAGGCTACAACAGAATTAAAATAAAAAACAATAGGAAGAAATTTGGGCAACCCCCATAAGGAAATGGAACACCTCACTTCTAAATAATCCATAGATCCAAGGAAAAATTGGAAGGTATTTTGAACTACATGAAACAAAAAGATATATCAAAACTTCTGAAATGCAGGGACAGCAGTGCTTAAAGGGCAATTTGTAGCTTTGAATGCCATGTTAAAAGAGAATATGCTCTTTTACCTAAGCTTTCATCTTACCTAACTAGGAAAAAAAGAAGAACAAATCAAATCTATAGCAAGCTGAAGAAAGGAAAAATTAAACATAAGAGCACACATTAATGAAATGGAAAACAGATGAACAATAGAGAGTTCAATGATATCAAAGGTTGGTTATTTTTAATGATCAATAAAATTGATGAGTTTAATGAAAACAAAGACATAAATGACCAAACTCAGAATCAAAAAGGGGGCACAAAAAGTGACTGTACAGAAATTGATAAAATTATAAGGACTATTATGAAAAAAATTATATAAAAAATAAGAAAACTTAGATAAGATGGAATAAGCCCACAAAACAAAAACATAATCAAAACAGACCCAAGAGAAATACAATAACTGCATATATTTATAAGAAATAATGATATAGAATTAATAATAAAATGTATTCCCACAATGATGCAAGGATGGTACAGCATTTGAAAATCCATCAACATCATCCACCACATCAACAAGAACAAGGACAAAAACCACATGATCATCTCTACAGATGCTGAAAAAGCATTGAACAAAACTCAGCATCCATTTATGATAAAAACTCTCAACAAAATGGGAATAGAGGGCAAGTACCTCAACATAATAAAGGCCATATATGACAAACCCACAGCCAACATTATACTTAACAGCGAGAAGCTGAAAGCTTTTCACTTAAGATGAGGAACAAGAAAAGGATGCCCACTCTCTGCGCTTTTATTCAACATAGTTCTGGAGGTCCTAGCCACAGCAATCAGACAACACAAAGAAATAAAAGGCATCCAGATTGCCAAGGAAGAAGTTAAACTGTCCCTCTTTGCAGATGACATGATATTGTACATAAAAAACTCTAAATATTCCACTCCAAAATACTAGATCTAATATCTGAATTCAGCAAAGTTGCAGGATACAAAATTAATACACAGAAATATGTTGCATTCCTATACAATAATGATGAACTAGCAGAGAGAGAAATCAGGAAAAGAATTCCATTCACAGTTGCATCAAAAAGAATAAGATACCTGGAATAAACCTAACCAAGAAAGTGAAAGACCTATACTATGAAAACTACAAGACACTCATAAGAGAAATGAAAGAAGATACCAATAAATGGAAAAACATGCTGTGCTCATGGATAGGAAGAATTAATATTCTCAAAATGGCCATCCTGACTGAAGCAATCTCAAATTCAATGCAATCCCTATTAAAATACCAACAGCATTCTTCAATGAACTAGAGAAAATAGTTCTAAAATTCATATGGAACCACAAAAGATCCCAAATAGCCAAAGCAATCCTGAGAAGGAAGAATATAGCGGGGAGGGACTATGTTCCCCGACTTCAGGCTCTACTACAAAACCACAGTAATCAAGACAATTTGGTACTGGCACAAGAACAGACACATAGACCAATGGAACAGATTAGAGAGCCCAGATATAAACCCAAATATATACAGTCAATTAATATATGATAAAGGAGTCATGGATATATATTGGGGAAATGGCAGCCTCTTCAACAACTGGTGTTGGCAAAACTGGACAGCTACATGCAAGAGAATAAAACTGGATTATTGTCTAACCCCATACACAAAAGTAAACTGAAAATGGATCAAAAACCTGAATGTAAGTCATGAAACCATAAAACTCTTAGAAGAAAACATAGGCAAAAATCTCTTGAATGTAAACACAGGCAACATTTCCTTGAATGCATCTCCTTGGGCAAAGGAAACAAAGTAAAAAATGAAAAATGGGATTACGTCATGCTAAAAAACTTCTATACAGCAAAGGACACCATCAGCAGAACAAAAAGACATCCTACAGTATGAGAGAATATATTCATAAATGATATATCAGACAAGGGATTAACATCCAAAATATATAAAGAACTCACATGCCTCAACACCCAAAAAGCAAGTATCCCTCTTAAAAAATGGGCGGGGAATATGAACAGTCACTTCTCCAAAGAAGAAATTCAGATAGCCAACAAGCACATGAAAAGATCCTCCACATTGCAAATTATTAGGGAAATGAAAATTAAAACCACAATGAGATATCACCTTACACCAGTTAGGATGGCCAACATAGAAAAGACTAGGAACAACAAATGCTGGCAAGGATGCAGAGAAAGGGGAACCCTCCTACACTGCTGGTGGGAATGTAAACTAGCTCAACCATTGTGGAAAGCAGTATGGAGGTTCCTCTAAAAACTAAAAATAGAAATAACCCAGGAATTCCACTACTATGAATTTACCTGAAGAAAACAAGATCCCTGATTCTAAATGACATATGCACACCTATTTTCATCGCAGCACTCTTTACAATAGCCAAGATATGGAAGCAACTTAAGTGCCCATCAGTAGATGAATGGATAAAGAAGATGTGGTACATATACACAATGGAATATTATTCAGCCATAAGAAGAAAACAAATCCTCCCATTTGCAACAACATGGATGGAGCTAGAGGATATTATGCTCAGTGAAATAAGCCCAGTGGAAGAACACAAGTACCAAATGATTTCACTCATCTGTGGAGTATAACAACAAAGCAAAAAATGAAGGAACAAAACAACAGCAGACTCACAGAACCCAAGAATGGACTAACAGTTACCAAAGGGAAAGGGACTGGGGAGGGTGAGTGGAAAGGGAGGGATAAGAGGAATAAGGGTCATTACAATTAGTACAGATAACATGGTGGTGGTGGGAGGCATGGGGAAGGCATTATAACACAGAGAAGACAAGTAGTGACTCTATAACATCTTAACTACAGTGATGGACAGTGACTGTAATGGGGTATGTAGTGGGGACTTGATAATGGGGGGAATCAATGTTGCTCATGTGATTTTATATTAATGATACCAAAATAAAAAATATATATATATATATATACATTTTTTAATAAAACTGCCATATTCTTTGGGTATTCATAAAAAAAATGTATTCCCACAAACAAAAGTCTAGACACAGATGGCTTCATAGGTGAGTTCTACAAAATACTTGAAGAAGAAATAACACCAATCCCATAGAAAGTCTTGGAAAAGAAAGAAGAGATGCTCCTGAGGTATATTCATTGAGGCCAGTATTACCCTGGTACCAAAGCTAGAAAAGGATATCATTAGAAAATATTACTACAGATCAATATGCCTCATGAGAATAGATGTAAAAATTAACAAAACATTAGCAAACCAAACCCAGAAACATATAAAAAGTATTATACACCATAACAAAGTGACTTATTCTAGGATGTTAGGCTTGGTTTAACATCTGAAAATTAGTTAATATAATACACTATATTAATAAAGGACAACTACCACACTTAATAAAAACAAAAAAAGTTACTTAAAAAAATGCAATGTCCATATAAGGATGGAAGGAAGAGAGAGAGGGAAAGAAAGAGAGAAGGGAAGGTGGGAGGAAGGAAGAGAGAAAATAAAGTCAGTAACCTAAAAATAAATAGGAATTTCCTCCAACGATCAAGGACATTTATAGAGGATATCTGTGCAAAACCTATATTTAACATCATCCTTAACAGAGGAAGACAGAATGCTTATCCTTTGTGATTGAAATGTCCACTCTTAATACTTCTATTCAATGTTATATTAGAAATTCTAACCAGTGCAATAAGGCAGAAAAAGAAATCAAAGGCATCTGGATTAGAAAGAATCAAAACTGTTGTTACTTACAAATGACACTATCCCGTATATGGAAAAAAATCCTAAGGGATCTACAAACCTAATAGGCAAGTTTAGCTTGGTTGCTGGGTACATAATTACATAACAAAGTCAACTGTATTTCTACAGTAGCAATAAAAAGCATGAAAATGATATTAAGTAAGAAAGTGAGGAAATAATTTCATTAAAAAGAAAAAAATACTTAAGAATAAATTTAGGAAAACCAGTGCAAGCCTTATACATTGAAAATTACTGAGAGAAATTAAGAAATAACTGAATAAATGATGAAATAGTTCATGTTCACAGACTAGAAGACTTAATATTAGGATGCCATTTTTTCACAAATTGATGCTTAGATTTAATATAATCCATATCAAAACTCTAACAGGATTTTAAAAGTAGAATTTGAGAAGCTGATCATAAAGCTATATGGAAATACTAAGGACCTAGAACAGCCAAAATACTTTCTGAAAAAAAACGCTGTTAAGCACTAACAGTATCCAGTTTCAAAACTTACCATAAAACTCCAGTAATCACAATAGTGTCGTACTGGCATAGGATAGTGATATAGAGCAATATAGCACAATAGAAAGTCCAAAACACCCTTCCATATTGAGTCAATTGATTTTTGACTAAGATGCCAAGGCAATCAAATAGAAAAAGAAGTCTTTCAACAAATGGTGCTGACTCAATAGGTTCCAACTGAGACACAAAACAGTGCTGGGACAATGCCACAAAAACAAAACAATACAAGACAAAATGCAAACTTAGATCATTACCTCACAGTACACAAAAATTAAGTTAAATATTACAGAGAAAAATATTTGTAATTTTAGGTTAGGAAAATATTTCTTAGATATGACACCCAAAGCAGTACATAAAATAAAAATTGATACATGGGACTTCAGCAAACATTTTAAAAAGTTGTTCTTCAAATGACAAAAAATGAAAGAAAACCTGTGTACTGGGAGTAAACATTTACATTTATGGATCTGATAAAGGACTCGTGTCCAGAATATATAAAGAACTCTTACAACTCAATAATGAAAAAATCAATCCAACAAAAAATAGGCAAAAATTTGAGCAGACAGTTCACCAAAGAAAATAAATGAATCAGTATATGGAACAATGTTCAACATCATTATCTATCACTCATTAGGGAATGTGAATTAAAACCACAATATGATACTGCTATGAACCCACTAGAATGGTTATCATAAAAAGACTGAAAAAAAGTGTTGGTAAGGCTATGGAGAAAATGGAATATAAAAAGGTAAAGCCACTTTGGAAAGCAGTTTGGCAGTTTCTTAAAAAATTAAACATGTACTTAATATAAAACCCAGTCATTTTAGTCCTAGGTATCTACCCAAGAGAAATGAAACATCCATACAAAGGACTGTAAGTGAATGTTCATAGCAATATCATTCTTATTTTTTTTAAATTAAGGTATGATTGATATACACTCTTATGAAGGTTCCACATGAAAAAATAATGTGGTTACTACATTTACCCATATTATCAAGTCCCCACCCATACCCCAATGCAGTCACTGTCCATCAGTGTAGTAAGATGCCACTGATCCACTATGTGCATAGTCACTATGAACCACTAATTCATTCTTGGAGTCTCTGAGTCTGCTGCTATTTTGTTCCTTCAGTTTTTCTTCATTGTTATATTCCACAAATGAGGGAAATCATTTGGCATTTGTCTTTCTCCACCTGGCTTATTTCACTGAGCAAAATGTCCTCCAGCTCCATCCATGTTGTTGCAAATGGGAGGATTTGTTTATTTCTTATAGCTGAATAGTATTCCATTGTGTATATGTACCACCTCTTCTTTATCCATTCATCTACTGATGGACACTTAGGTTGCTTCCATATCTTGGCTATTGTAAAAAGCACTGCGATAAACAAAGGGGTTCATATGTCTTTATGAATCTGAGAACTTGTATTCTTTGGGTAAATTTCAAGGAGTGGGATTCCTGGGTCAAATGGTATTTCTGTTTTTAGTTTTTTGAGGAATCTCCATATTGCTTTCCACAATGGTTGAACTAGCTTACATTCCCACCAGCAGTGCAGGAGGGTTCCCCTTTCTCCGCATCCGCACCAGCATTTGTTGTTCTTAGTCTTTTCAATGCTGGCGATCCTTACTGGTGTGAGGTGATATCTCATTGTGGTTTTAATTTGCATTTCCCTGATGATTAGTGATGTGGAGCATCTTTTCATGTGTCTGTTGGCCATATGAATTTCTTCTTTGGAGTACTGTCTCAGCAATATAATTCTTAATAGCAAGAAAATATCAATACACACCTGTATCAATTACTGAATGGATAAATAAAATGTGGTATATACATGGAATGCTATTCAGCAAATCAAAATGAGCTAACTACCTTCAACAATGTGAATGAACCCCAAAAACATTATGCTAAGTGAAAAGACCAGACACAAAAGACTACACATTTTATGATCCCATTTACATGAAATATATTGAAAAGGAAAACCTAGAGGCAGAAATCTTACCAATAGTTGCTTAGGGATGGCAGTGGGAGTGAGAATTGACTGCAAACAGCCTCAAGGAATCTGGATTCTGGTGATGGTTACACAACACTAAAATTTTGTTAAATATCATTGAACTGTAGAATTACAATAGTTGAATTTCATGGTGTGTCAAGTCAAGCTGCTAAGAAAAATTTTCAATATCTCACCAGTCCATATAAATTCATAAGAATTAGACAGATGAATTGCATACAGAATGAAGTTGATTTAAAAATATTTGAGGAAAAAGAGGTAGACATCATTGAGATGTAGACATAATTGCTGACTTTTTCCTAAATCGCTCAACTCGAATTATGGACTAAAATCAAAGAAAAAATAAAATGTTGTAATAATAGGCAATGCTAAGTAGGTTATAATGAAGTAGTACCCTTTGTCCTTTACACAAATATTAAATTTATTCTTCATGATTGTCTTTTTGAGGCCAAAATAAGGACAGACATTTGAAGTGTCAATTCTTGCAGACTAGATGGGACCAGAGACAAAATCAGAACTTGGGAGGTGGACTTTAGAAGGGAGAAATAATTCTAGGTTCTTTCTGGGCCCTGATTTTGAGTCCTGAATGTGATGCAGACACACAGGAGTGGAGCAGAAACTATGTACAGAAGGTCACTGGGTCACTGGCACAATGAAGTCATACTAAAATAAAATTACTTCAGTCTGAGACCATGAAACCTGTAAAGATATTTAAAAACAACTATGTCATAATTTAACCAAACCCATTCTTGGGATATAATATAAGTTTTAAATGAGAGAAAAAAGATTTATGAAACTTTCAGATTAATATGTAGGTGGCAGAAGAAATTACAGAACTGAAATTAGCTGGATCAGGATAGGACTGTGTGTCTTTTCTCTTATCAGTTGCTCACCATTTGCTCTCCAACCTCCACCTAGCACATGGCCTGCCACATATTAGATAATTAATCAGTAGATAGTGAATGAATGAATATCCTGTGATTTTCAAGGTTTTGTTTTACTGGAACATTAATATTTTAATCATTAACTTATTCAATATTCAACACCTGTTGGCAAACACTGATCTATAAAATGCCCCTTGGTGTCATTGTGGATGGGCACAGTAAATAGACCTTAAAGATAGCTGAGTTTGGCATTTCTCACATATTTATTACCAGCCCCCCAAAACATATCCCTCCTGAATAGTCCATTTCCTACCCTACATCACTTCCATCTCCCTAGATACTAGCATGTATGTATTTATTTCTATCTAGGTATAATTACTCATCTTTTTTTTCTCATGTTCATGTCATTGTGCCTGTAGTTATTTATTGTTTTTATGAGTTTGTTCATGATTTCTTCATGTTTTTCTTGTAACTCCATTGTGTTAAAAGTGTCTAACAGTGTCTGAAAATTTATAGTGTAAAGCATTGACCAAATTTAAGGTATTAAAGAAATAGAATGAAAGTCAACATTTTGAGGACAATGATCAGTTTATACAGAATTCTTTCAAAATTCTGATTACT
The DNA here is from genome assembly GCF_030020395.1 of Manis pentadactyla. Taxonomy (NCBI): domain Eukaryota; kingdom Metazoa; phylum Chordata; class Mammalia; order Pholidota; family Manidae; genus Manis; species Manis pentadactyla. The sequence goes on from NC_080026.1 coordinate 83,620,709, forward strand.
GAATAAGGTATAAGAAAAATTAGTATAAATGAAATAGGAAATGATCATGTTAAGTAGCCTATGGTTATAGATATACTTTGTGCTGTTATTGGGATATTAAGTTAACTCAGTAAGTCAATGTATTTTGCTCAACTTTACATTTCATTGTTTGAGAAACACAGCATAAAGTAAACTGCAGCATTAAAAGCCAGACTCATTGCAAATTATTTTTATAGCCTAGTGCAAAACAACCCTAGCTGAAAGTACATCCAGGCACTGAGACTGAAATCTCTAAAGGTGAGCAAGTAGTTCCATACACGGATGTGATCACGGATGCTGAGTTTATTTGCTTGTGGCAAAAAGAAAAGTACCAACTCAATAAGTTTTAATTTATAAGCATCTATACCAAAAGTCTTTGGGCACTTTGAATGAAACTGACTAAAAATAAAATTTAGTAAGATAAAACCTAATCTACCCTCTTCTCCATTCACACCAGGGAATATAAATTCACCAACTGTGTAGGAGAGAGATTTCTCCATGTGTGCTTTCGGTGCTTTTCTGGAGTTGTAGCCAGTTCTGCTCTAGAAGAGAAGCTTTTGATTGACCACCTTCCTGGACACTTGAGAACGTGAAAGAGGAGCTAGGGATGGTCATTCCACCTCCGGAAGGTTTTCAGATAATATGGCCCCCACTTCTCTCTGGTCATACAGACTTGCAGAGCTTTACTCTTCTATCTCACCCATAGGCAGTAGCATTGCCTCCTTTCTCTAGCAGGAGCTTCCTGTATGCATCTGTCTATCTCTCTATACATTTATACATAGACATATAATTACAGACACACTGGGGGATGGTACCTAATATCTAGCTGAACAGCAAATTCTATGATTCTATCACTGGACATATGATATACAGAAAAATCCTTATTCATGCAGAATGTTAATGATAGAATGAAGAGACAAATGTGTGGGCCTGAAAAGAAGGTCATCTCATCACAGGGCCTTCTTACCTCACGTTTTGTTCTTCCAGGGTCTCACTTGTGAATTCCAGTATATCAGCAGCTGTCCCCACAAACATAAGGAGAAGTTGAGAGAGTTGGTCCCGAGTGATCCCACCTCCAATGGGAAGAAGCCATCTTCCAATTATTAGCATTAACAAGAACGTCTGATGGAGTCCCAAAGTCCAAACTTTCTCACATACTGTAGATAAGTTATTTACAAAAACTTTGGCCTGTTTAACAGAAATGTCATACAGACAGAAGGATTATGAGCTACCACTGCAGAAAGAAATGCTTTCTTCACCATGGCTTTCAATCAAGAGCTTTTGTGGAAGGTCATTTTCAGAAAATGACTATTCATTTACTAGAGAAAGTAAAACTCCTTTCAGATGAACACTTTAGGAAAAAAAAAAGCTATGCTTGCTAGTGGGGTTATACCATATGATATTTAAAGAGCCAACTTTATGATGTTTTAAAAGATCATATTTCATTTTATTATACTCTGTAACAAAGTATAACACACAGCAGAATTTTTTAAATACCATTTTAAAATCATGAAGAAGATATCTGTGTTTTTCTTTCAGAGATTTCAATTCTAGATTTCCAAATCTGGGAATATTTTAACACGGCACATATCTCCTCTTCTGTTTTTATTGCTTTAAAATACTACTATACCAAATGAGAAAATATATAATGATGTTTATTTATTACCTAAATTTAAAGAAAGAGAATAACTATAATGTTACTGTTTTTTTCTGAATATTTAACATATCCTTAAAAAAGCTATAATCTAGCAACCAGATTTTATTCTGCCCTTATTCTTGGACTCTGAGATAAATTTATAATCCATTCATGTACTCTGGATTATAACTTTTGCACACTTAACTTCTAAGTAAGTTTTAAAGTATATTGTTGCCCTTATAGGTTATGATCTTCTAAAGACTACAGGGATGGATGTAGGTCTTAAGTAGACTGGATTGTGATTCCAACTGATTTACAGAAATGCCTTAACTGTGTTTGTGTAAAATCTGCTTAGCCTTCTTGATCACTTGCTGATGTCATGTGTAAAGGATAACAGAGGGTAAGAGACAAGGCAGGTGCTGCCTGACTAAAGTCATACAGAAAGATCAATAATCTTTCATTTGCACACTACTTTATATTTCTTCTATGAGACTTCACATACATCCTATTTAATTCTTACAGGAAGCATACTAGCAGGGTAAATATTAATAGTTTCAATTGTCAGATGAAAAAACTGAGATACAGAGATTAAGGAATTCATTCAAAATGATACCAGTAAGCTATGATTGGAGCTTGAATTTGAACCCAAAGATAGTTCTATTAAAATTCATAGAATCAGACAGGGATTAAAGATAGCAGCATGAGAGGAGAGACAAAGGCTTCCTCCTAAAACTGGATACAATTAGAAAATTTAATTGGCGCAACTAATCCTGAGAGAGCAACAGGAAAGAGGACAGCGTCAGACTGCACACACCTGGAGAAAAGAGCAGACCTCACCAAACGGGGTAACGTACCAGAGCTGTGGCTCCACAGGACCTGAGCCCTTTCCCCACCCCAGCTCACCTTGGGAGGAAGACAAACGGAGCAGGGAGGGAGTGGAACGCTTGGGACAGCTGAATACCTAGCTCTGGAATCTGCTCTGGGAGCACAAACCTACATTTCATGGTGCTTTCATGACACTCGCATGACTACTGGGTTTGAAAGTTAATACAAGCAGAGTTCCTGGAGAGACTGGGATTCCGGCTGCTTATGGAAAGCAGGGATCCATATCCAGCTGCTCTGGGACAAAAACATACCTGTGTGACCGGCCCACTGGCTCAGGCAGTGGAGACAGGCACAGCAGCCGGGAGGCGGGGAACAACTCTTTCCTCCCCCCAGGCACCAGTACTGCTCCCCTGCGAACCCCTGACATTGCTTCACGGGCTGAGCAGCTTCAGAATAGAGCTTCTTGACACTAGAGGGCACCATATACAAACATGAAACGTCAAAGGAACCTTGTCCAGAGTAAAATTATTAATACAACTCCCAAGAAAGATTTAGATGATATGGACCTTATGACTCTTCCTGAAAGGGAGTTCAAAATAAAAATCATGAACATTCTAATGGAGGTACAGAAAGACATCCAAGAACTCAGGAATGAATTCAGGTCGGAGATCCAATCATTGAAGAACACGATGGAGGGTATTAAAAGCAGGTTGGATATGGTGGAGGAGACGATAAATGAAATAGAAACTAGAGAAGAGGAATACAAAGAAGCTGAGGCACAGTGAGAAAAAAGGATCTCTAAGAATGAAAGAATATTGAGAGAACTGTGTGACTAATCCAAGTGGAACAATATTCGCATTATAGGGATACCAGAAGAAGAAGAGAGAGATAAAGGGATAGAAAGTGTCTCTGAGGAGGTAGTTGCTGAAAACTTCCCCAATCTGGGGAAGGAGATAGTCTCTCAGGCCATGGAGATCCACAGATCTCCCAACACAAGGGACCCAAGGAAGACAACAGCAAGACACATAGTAATTAAAATGGGAAAGATCAAGGATAAGGACAGACTGTTAAAAGCAGCCAGAGGCAGAAATAAGATCACATACAAAGGAAAGCCCATCAGGTTAACATCAGACTTCTCAGCAGAAACCTTACAGGCCAGAGAGAGTGGCATGATGTATTTAATGCCATGAAGCAGAAGGGCCTGAAACCAAGATTACTTTATCCGGCAAGATGATCATTTAAATTTGAAGGAGGGATTCAACAATTTCCAGATAAGCAAAAGCTGATAGTTTACCTCCCACAAACCATCTCTGCAGTCTATTTTGGAGGGACTTCTATAGATGGAAGTGTTCCTAGGGTTGGATAGCTGACACCAGAGGTAGTAAAATCACGGTAGGGAGGGTGGAGCAGCTGATTGCGAGGCAAATGCAAAATTAAATTGACTATCCACAAAGTCAATCAAGGGATAGACAAAAAGTACAGAATTTGATACCTAATATATAAAGAATGAAGGAGGAAGAAAAAGGAGGAGTAATAGAAAAGAACCTTTAGATTGTGTTTATAACAGCATACTAAGTGAGTTAAGTTAGACTCCTAGATAGTAAGGAAAGTAACCTGGAACCTTTGGTAACCACGAATCTAAAGCCTGAAATGGCAATAAGTACATACCTATCAATAATCACTCTAAATGTAAATGGACTGAATGCACCAATCAAAGCACATAGAGTCACTGAATGGATAAAAAAACAAGACCCATCTATATGCTGCTTACAAGAGACTCACCTCAAACCCAAAGACATGCACAGACTAAAAGTCAAGGGATGGAAAAAGATATTTCATGCAAACAATAGGGAAAAAAAAGCAGGTATTGCAGTACTAGTATCAGACAAAATAGATTTCAAAACAAAGAAAGCAACAAGAGATAAAGAAGGACATTACATAATGATAAAGGGCTCAGTCCAACAAGAGGATATAACCCTTATAAATATATATGCACCCAACACAGGAGCACCAGCATATGTGAAACAAATACTAACAGAACTAAAGGGGGAAATAGACTGCAATGCATTCATTCTAGGAGACTTCAACACACCATTCACTCCAAAGGACAGATCCACCAGACATAAAATAAGTAAGGACACAGAGGCACTGAACAACTCACTAGAAAATATGGACCTAATAAATATCTATAGAACTCTACACCCAAAAGCAACAGGATACACATTCTTCTCAAGTGCACATGGAACATTCTCCAGAATAGACCAAATACTAGGCCACAAAAAGAGCCTCAGTAAATTCAAAAAGATTGAAATTCTACCAACCAACTTTTCAGACCACAAAGGTATAAAACTAGAAATAAATTGTACAAAGAAAGCGAAAAGGCTCACAAACACATGGAGGCTTAACAACACGCTTCTAAATAGTCAATGGATCAACGACCAAATTAAAATGGAGATCCAGCAATATATGGAAATAAATGACAACAACAACACAAAGCCCCAACTTCTGTGGGACACAGTGAAGGCAGTCTTAAGAGGAAAGTATATAGCAATTCAGGCATATTTAAAGAAGGAAGAACAAACCCAAATGAATAGTCTAATGTCACAATTATCAAAATTGGAAAAATAAGTACAAATGAGGCCTGAAGTCAGCAGAAGGAGGGACATAATAAAGATCAGAGAAGAAATAAACAAAATTGAGAAGAATAAAACAATAGAAAAAATCAATGAAACCAAGAGCTGGTTCTTTGAGAAAATAAACAAAATAGATAAGCATCTAGCCAGACTTATTAAGAGAAAAAGAGAATCAACACACATCAACAGAATCAGAAACGAGAAAGGAAACATCACGACGGACCCAACAGAAATACAAAGAATTATTAGAGACTACTATGAAAAACTATATGCTAAGAAGCTGGAAAACCTAGAAGAAATGGACAACTTCCTAGAAAAATACAACCTTCCAAGAACGACCTAAGGGTTGAACTTCCCAGTTTTATTAATATAAATACCTAAAAAATATATAGGACAGATCCAAATCTTTTGATATATCATTCCTTCGCAAATACATGTATCTCTCCTTGTGCATATATTGTCTGACCTAAGGGTTGTAGGATTAAAAGGCTTCTTAATGTTTCAAGTTAAGTATATCTATTTATATAATATGTATATATACATATATATATAAAGATATATCTGCCTATTATGCATGTTAAATATGTTTAATAAATATAAAAATATGATTATTTTGTGAATTCCTGAGCCAAACAATTGTCAGATATCCTTAGGAAAGAATGAACTGAAAGGTGTAGAACATGTTATCCTCCTTAAGTGAGAGGATGATGTGCTCAATCCTCATATATATGATGGAAAAATTTCTTACCGTCTCAATGAGATCATCTGCTCCACTGGTTTGTTCACTTGACTTCAGAGTTTGATTGAAGTCTTTGCCACTGTTATTCTGTAACATTCCTTCAAATTGGCTACTGCAATACTAAGAATTTTGTAAAAAGGCAATTATGTCAAAAAATACCACAATTCATAAAATTTAATATGGCTTCAATGTACCTAAGAGATTATGAGCAGATATGAGGAGTTTAAATGGTATGCATAAATATTTCTAAAAATCAAATTATAGGGTTGAAAAAGAAAACTGCTTTCCAGTTATTATTAGAAGAGCGTCAACCGCACAATTTATTTTTCCACAAGTCTATGAGGATGTAGACACTTTGAGTTCATTGTGGAAAGCTATAGAATTTTGGATAGATAATTGGGGTTCCTTTCCTGAACTTTGGAACAGTTGTACGACAAACAAGAAACTAACGACAGCATTAAACGTGTATAATTCTGGTAAAAGCTTTCATTCTAAGAATTTGTTTTTTATCTAGAAACCTGTTTATCAAAAATGCCATTTGCTTAAGAAGGTAAGTCAATTATTTTCAGTCCTTCCAGTTAAGCACTGTAACAACCAAAAAAATTACAGACCCACCAAAGTATACATGTTAGTGTCAATTTAAGTTTATAAAAAAATTGACAGTGGACTAACAAGTGATTTTTCTTCCCTTTATTGTTGCTTCATTTTGTATGTAAATTTCTGTAAGTGAACAATGCATGACTTTTATCTAGCCAGATGCTAAGAATCTGAGGTAGAGAAAGACAAGAAAAAGCATATAAGAGAAGAAAGGGTGACACTTGAAAATGTAACTGTAGCCAATGATTATTGCACAAATGGGTAAGAAAAAGGTTAGAAATTGTTTTAAACATCTGCAGGGTAACATACGCTTGAAACACACACACACACACACACACACACACACCACCACCACCACCACCATCAAGGGCACAACCACAATCATACATTTGGATTTAGAGAGAAACAACTTTTTTAATGTTAAAGCTGTAAGAAATATATTCTTCTTAATTATTCTGGTTATCTCATTGATAATTCTATGAGCTACTTGAAAAATTAGAAAAGAAAGTCTGTCAAAAAGCTATTTTTTTTCTATCCTCCATCAAAATAATTAGTGTTATGGGTGAAATGACAAGAGTAATTAAGAAAAATGGCCATATGCCATATTTTTAGGAGCAAAATTACAGCTGTTTGCACACTGTTTTTTGTACAGCTAGGTTCTGAGAAAAGATAATGAAGAGAAAAAATTAAATTTTCGAACCAAGCAACAAATTCTCATTGCAGAGTAGTTTTGTGGGAACCAAACTGTCAATAGGAAACAAACTTTGATCACTTCATTTGCAGGCATGACAGTAGATTATACATTAAAAGTGGCAACCTTGATATGTTTTGTACATCCTTACCACTAAACATCCATAGGCTGGATTTTTAAAATCTGTTATTTTAAAAAAAGTTACCTGAACTGTAGTATAAGATAACCTGGTAGCATAAGCTTTGTTGTCCATATTATGAAATTGTGAACTAAGTCCTTCCCCACCCTTAAAATTGTATTTGTTATAAACTGATGAGACTTTTCCTCAAGAGACGGTTGTGTTAGGACTGAAAAGACCAACTGGTCTCACTCCTAAAACTTAACCTGACTTGTCCTGTTTTATGATAATATTGTTTACATTCAGCATTCTATAGGTGAGTTCATGTAGACGATCTGGGTGCCAACAAACCACTTTTTTCATGGTCTATGTCTTAAAACCTTATTATCTTAAAAAAATATTCCTTTGGGTCAAACCAGACTGTGACACCATCAAGACCATTGCTTTAAATGTACTACTTCATAACTAGACCTGAGAGTTAAGGTCGTAATTGTTGTCAAAACCATTTTGTTTCCATTCATGTAGATGTAGCCATATTCAGGGGTGAAGGTACAGAATTGATCATCTAGGAAAAATGTCTTCATGAAATAGGTCAGGATGTTTTTCTTGATGCCCAGTCATATGTTAGAACAGTTGGGATGCAGAGTAAATGGAAAATGTGAGTGGAAATTAAGTCACTCTTTTCCATCATGAAAAATTTAGATGATTTTGATGCAAACTCCTCTCAAACACAGAACACATAAGCGATAAAGCCAGTGGGGTCTAACAGAGTAGGGGTCAAGACCTGGGTTCTAAGCACCAGAACTGTTATCAATTAGCTGTGTGGCTTTGATAAAAGTAGTGAACATTTCTGAGGCTCCGAATCCTCTTCTATAAAATAGAAATGTGTATACCATGCCTAACTTGTGGAATTGCCAAGTTCATAAATCAGAAATGGGTCTGAAAATGCTTTGAAATAAAGGGATTATATGAAGAAATGTGGTTATTATCATGACCAAACTTTCCTAAACAAATGGACTAAGAATTGTGGTACCTTCCTTTATTCTGCCATTTCTTATTTCTTTAAATGCAATTCCAGTACTTTTTTGTTTGTTTCACTTTCTTTCACTTTTTTCTACTTCTGTCTCTGCCCACCCTCCCCAATTCAATCTCTGGGTATTCATTTTAATTCTCAGTGTCAAAATGAGTCAAATCCATTACTACTAAAGGTCTAATTTCTTTTGTAATATGAAAATTAGAGAGTTACCGCCCGGGGCTCAAAAACTCTTTTTTTATTAAAAAGAGAGCTTTTGGTTTCATGCTATTTGTTGTAATGGGATTTGACCTGTATATCAATTAACTGTGTGATGCATTTATATTATAAAAGCATTTGGAAAAAGTTAATTGTTACTATGGATGATAGCCATGTCATAGAATTGGATATGAAAGAAAAAATGATTCAAATCACCAGAGCTGATTTCCATACCCCTCAAAACAGTAAGTAGTAAGGAAATTGAAATAGCCCCCTAAATCCTTATGGTACAGTTTTAAAAGCCATGATAAAGTGAACCAACCAATCAACTGTTACAAAAATAGCCTTTCTAATAGAATAGAAATAGCCTATGACTTTAATATTTTTTCAAGAGAAGATTTAAGTCAGATAAACCTTTTCTTCATATAAGTTCCCCTCTGTGTACTTAAAATTTGGAGCAAGCATTTTTCAGAAAAGGTTTGAATATCTGAAACACATCAAAGGCTTAACTTAGCCATAAAATGACCAACTGTAGAAAAGAAATCTGTATGGGGCAAATGCTCACAAATCTTACCTAAAGCATTTTATCAGTGATGGTAATAAAATAATATTATATCATAACTACAGTTCATCTGTAATGTAATGCTATAACCTGAACCCTGAAGATGTGAAGTTGGAGCCTCATGGAATTATACAGAAGCATTTATAACAGTAAATGACTGAATCCAGCTTACAGCCTGGTACCCAGGCCTGCCCATACAAAAAACAACTCACTTGAAAATTAGTACCTCTGTCTATATATAGAAAAGGGACTCATTGGAAGCCACTGTTTATTTTCTAGGCCAATGTAGTCCTAATACAAATAGGCCACCCTTCCTAATAGTGGGTCCCACTTAGTTTTGGGCTCTAGAGTAGAATTCCTGTTTCACTAAGACAGCTCATGGAACATTCAAAAGTGAATCTCGTGCAATCTGCAAAGCCTGTGTTTTAGACAGACTTTCAAATAGCCCCTCCAAGAGTGATTGTATTTACATAGCAGAGTACAGGCAATGGATGGGATTTCATTTTTGTTTTTGCTATTCCTAAAAATGTAATTTTATAGGTTGTTGGGTGATTGATTCCTGCCCATTCTTAGCACAATACAGAATCTTATTGAAGGTGCAAGTGTTAAAAACAAATTTTTACACACACACCCACCATATAAACCCTAGTATATGATGCTGGGGTTAGGTCTGAGGTGTTAGGAACAAGACCTCTAACACAAATTATTAAGTAATTATGTAACCTTAGGTCTTAAATAAATATAACATTTTTATTGGTTTTGAAAGATCATGGATTCACTTTCTTTTGCTGATAGCCTTTTACTCAGTTCTTGATAACTACAGTTCCTTAGAAAGTGCATTTCTGACACATTGGATCACACCATAAAAGTAGTTTATTGCTGAAAATTCTACTTTCCAAAAGGACATACCTGGGTCTCATGATGCATTTCAAGAAGCCATAATGATGGAACAATGCTAATCAAATATAAAAATATAGCTGGCGAAAACCTGTGAAAGTGAGGGAAAAAAGATAATTCAGCTTTTGCAAATTTTTTAAAAAGAAAAACAAATGCACATACTCTGACCACATAGTCAAACCTTTTTATCTCAAGTGTTTATTTCAATGGAGAGAAAAGCATTCTGTGATTTCTGCCATATGGATTATAGAGAAACACAGTAACTGTAAAAGGCACTAGCAGCTGTCATTCTCACTGAATTCTAATCCAATTAATGGAAGTTAATTTTAATGTGACTTAATGGGACACTGCCAATAGTTTCAGGCATAAAACTGGATATTTTGTATTTAATATGTTTTACAAAATCATATACAGCAATAGTAAATCTTCTTAGATTTTTCAACATTGCAATTTTGGGAAGATTGGTTACATTTTCCAACACTAACCTGGAATTCTGAGAGCTCAAATAGTAACATCCTGCTAGAACACAAAAATCATATGATAATGAATAGGAATGAGCAAAATCAACTGGCTTGTGTGTGTGCTATGTCTAGTAAAAATAAAAATACAAATAAACAACAGATGAAGGGTTTGGTATTTAAAAAAAAACTCTCTATATTCATTGTTTTCTGGCTGTAAATTCAGAGGACAATTCAAAGAGTGGGCTTTTATAGTCACACATGCAACTCAATGCCAGCTTTGCCAGTAACCTCTAAGCTTGCTTCCTAATCCATAAAGTGGGGGAGAGTCACTACATTAGCTTGGGCTGCTAAAACAAAATACCATAAATTGGGTGGCTTTAACAACAGAAATTTACTTTCTCACAGTTCTGGAAGTTGGAATTCCAAGATCAAGTTTCCAGCATGGTTGGGGTTTGTTAAGGGCTCTCTTGTTGGTTAGTAGACAGGCACCTTCTCACTATGTCCTCACATAGCCTTTCGTCCGTGTATGAGTATCACAGGGAGAAAGAGAGCTCTCTTCTGTTCTTAAATGGCCACCAATCTAGTTGGATTAGGAGCTCACTCTCATGATGTCATTTAACCTTCATTACTGCCTAAAAGCTCTATCTCAAACTACAGTCCCATTGGGGGTTAGAGCTTCAACATAAGAATTTGGGGGAACACAATTCCATTCATATCTGTCACATTTATCTCACAGGGGTTTTTATTATACTCTCTGTAAAGCAGGGCCTGGCAGAGTAGGTAATAGGTAGCTATTATTAGTATTTTTAAAGGACATTGTACAATGAAAACATGTCCTGAGAAACTTGAAATAAGATACAAATAATATACTTTCTAAATTTATTTCTTCAAATTGCATTTTATTTTAGATTGGGCTATTGCTTTATAGGCCATCTCAAAGTCAAAATGGTAAGTTAATATAATTTTATTAAAATGCTTTTATTAGACCCATGAGATAATTTAAAATAACCTGAAGAATAGAAATGTTAGTTGCTCAATATTTGCAATGAAAGGCACTGAACCCATATTATTATAACCCAAAGGAAAAGTGAACAAACCTAAGTGGAAGAGAACACTTAGAATGGACTTTTTAAAGGCTATTAACCCTTCCACTTATATCTCCTTTCAGCTTATGGAGAAAGGAATGGAGAAAGAGCAAGAGAAAGAAAGGTCTTTAAAAAGATCAATATTTAATATAGGCCCTCCCCCACCTTTGATTTCCTGCAAAAACCAATTTTGAAACAAAAGGTTTCAAGTCATGATATTATTAAAGTGTGACTTGGAAGATTGCTGGGCTACAGAGATCTCAAAAGTCCCCATGTTGGACATGCTCTTAAAAAGAAAAGGAGCAATTGATTCTTTGACCTTACATATCAAGGGAAACATCAGGAGATTATTTCCTTTGTGAGATTGGGAAAGGAAATGAATTCTAGTCAGAAGGACAGTTGGAATATGTAAATGTTTGGATATGTCAAATGTTGGCTGGACTGCAATTTTGTTGACTTACTTGGGATTAATTTTAGAAGTAACTCCCCTAACAATAGTTACAATAATAATCTAAGGAAACCATAGAGTGAACCTGTGATAGCTCTTTAAAAGAGGTGAAAAATAAAGCAAACAATAACCCTTAATATCTTTTATGTATAAGATTTATTTCTATAATTGTAAAAAAAGTACTATTCTGTTTCAGTGTAGGAAACTGGCCACCAAAATAACAAAAACAAAAAACTTCAAGATCCAAGATTTTCTGTGTTGCCTGCTACAGAAAATCTAAATTTCATAGTCTGATATTTGCAGCCTCCATTATCTAGTCTTTCTACTTCTCTTCCTCTTCCTTTACCACGTCTCTTACCAAGCTGAACAACCTAGCAGTACCAATCTGCTGTTCATGCGAAACGAAACAAAATGTAAAGTCTCCCTCATTTCAGTTCCTCTTCATTAGACTTACTTGGCATAAAAAAAAAAAAAAAAGAAGGGATCACATTGGGGTCCATGAATTAATCATGTTCAACTCAGTCCACAGGCTTTCTCCTCACTTTCTCCACCCTCAGCTCTACACCTTAGAGGATTTGCTGGTGAAGCAAATCAAAGGCATAGCAGGAATTATTCTTATTGCATTTCTCTTATGACCTGACACGTTATTTATTATTTTATACTTACGTATCTATGAGACTTAGCTTTCCTAATATAAGTTCCCTGAAGGCAGATCCTGAGTCATACATCTTTATGCCCCTACCCTTTTCCCTCTCATTCACCTTTTCCTCTCTTCAGTTCTATCAGGTGTCTTACTAGGTTTTTAATTAATGCTTTATTAAGCAAGTGCTGAAATGCTTGAATTCCTGCATTTATAAATTAAGGGAAGACTGAGCAAATGAAGTTAATGAAGACTACTGGCATCTACAAGGACCTTTCTTCCCACTTCAGGAGGGATGCTCCTTGAGTTGTGTTCACTAAGGAATTGCTACACTGCAGTAGAAATTTCACAAACCTAGGACCCAAATTTGAATCTTGCCTTTTCCAAGGTAGTGGAAATTCATTCATACTTCCCCTGAAAATGTTTTTATCTATAAAATGGAGATCATCATATCCACCTTAAAGGCTGGTTGTGAGGATTAAATGAGACAGTGTGTGCTGTGGAGATGCTATTGCCTTCCTAGGCTCAGCTCTGCAAATGAACTCACAGCTACTTAATGTTTTCAGTACCTACACTTAAAGAGGACCAGAGATTGCCTGGTTAGAAGAGCCTTTCTTCAAATAACTTATAGTCAATCCTATTTTTAAACTACGATTCTCAAAACAAAACCTGTACATCTCCTGAATCAAGGGACATTGTTTACACTGCCTGGGACATCATTAGGCCTAACTTCACATTCAGTGTATGGTACTTCCTGGAACACAGTCCTGGTTTGCATGGGCCATTTGCCCATCACAACCTGTAAAATACTGTGCAGTCAGGGCCCTGTCTACCTCATGGGCTCTGTTGCTTGTCATTCTTCCTTACTGTGCTCCTATAACATTGTCCTTCAATGGTTTAAGTACCCTTCTAACTCAGGCCTTCACACATGCCATTTCTCTCCCTTGAACCAGCTTCCTCCCCTACTTTTCACCTACCTCCTTCTCTGAGCTCATGTCAGCTATTTAGGATTCCACAGAAAACTTTCTTTGTGTGTCCAGTCTGAATTAGATCTCCTTGTCAAGCTTGTCTTCTATAGCTTGTCTATAGCACTCTGCACTTTCACCCCATGGATTTTTAAAATTTATAATTACATATGTGCATATGTACATGTGTCTATGTGTGTGTGTGTGTGTGTGTGTGTGTACTTGCTGTCACTCATCTTCCAGTAATTCTAAGAAGTACAAGCACAAGAGCTGTGTTTCTGTTCATCATTATGCCCTCAGCTCCTTCCACAGTGCCGGGCACCTTGTGAGCTCACCCCAAATATTTATTGATTTGATAAGGCCTGGTTGATTTACAGTTGCTATATTTTTGACACTCTGTTGCTGGTTTGACCAGAAACCTCTTATTGAAATATCATCATAAATTGAGTCTTATCAGAAGTGTTACTAAGGAAACTAATTATTCTGTTCTTGTATGAATTTAATATTGTTTTGCTACTATGAAAGATTTAATATTTCAAGGTGACATTTTAGCCGTTACTTATTTTGAAGGCTTGCCATATTCTTGATTGTGCTATGTCAGGGGAATTCATTGTTGGAACCAAGGAGAATATGAATTCTAAAAATTAAAAACTAGGCCTGATCCCACCTTTTTTCTGTATAATTAATCAGGTCGCATGCCCTTTCTTAGGTGCTACCAAATAATGTTACTCTCCAGTCTTTGTGTCTTAATGGCATTGAGAATAAACAGATTCCAAGCACTTTGTGTGCAGACTAATACTATAGAGAGATGTAGCCAACTCAGAAATAAGTTAAATCAAATTCCTGGGGAGTTGTTTATAAAAATAAGATACACTATTCATAGACTAACTAAAAATGATATACATATGATTAACTGATTAAGACATGTCCAAGAGGGATTTTTTTTACAAAATTTACAATACACTATCACTTATCAGCTATCTGCCTTTAGAAACTCTGATTTATTGTAATACCAATCACCACTATCCTATCAGAATACAGGAGGTTTCCAACATTAATACTTTAAAGCCCAACTACTTTGCTTAGCTATTTTTTCTAAATTAAAACCTTCCTAAGATACTCTTTCTCTCCACAGAAATTCTGTGTGTTTTTTCATTTTTGTTTTTGTTTTTCAATCTGCAGTCCTTAGCCAGCCCATCAATTCTCTCAAAAGTGCACAGCAGGAGCACCATATTAAATTATTTTTTAAATTTGTTTATGTATTTATTTGTTTATAAATGAAATGTTTATATGTCTTGCTACATGCTAGACACTGCTCTGTGTTCTTAAGGAGATGTCCACATTTTTTTCAGCTCATTTAATCCAAAATAAAATATTATTTATCACATAGAGTTGTCAATTCAACAAATTGCAATGTTTTTCACAAAATAATTATGTCATGACATTTAGCAATTTAGCCCTGCAATGGATTTTATTTACTGCAACTCACCATTAGTCTAGAATTAGGATTCCATTTTCCTCTTTACAGAAATGACATTGTTTTATTGAAAAAGCAACATTCATTCATTTTAAAAACACATAACAATGTCAATAGGCAAATAGAAGAATTAGCCACATCACCCATTACTTCATTTAGCTTTTCTTTCTTTCAGCAAACATTGAGGATTCTAGTCATCTAATCATATGCAGAAATCTGAAAATAGATAACATTTAAGTGAAGCAAAAATAATGTTCCAAATTACTTCAATGTGAATTGCGATTTTATTTGTATTTCATTTCTCAGTATTTCCTACTCTACAAAAGCAGAACAGAGTTATAAGATGCGAGGCCCAAGTTTCAAAACCTCACGTTAAACTGCCTTGAGTGTCCTCAATAAAATTTCTGGTCTACTTAGTAATAATAGGCCTATTTTCATGGAAATCAAGAAACTAGGTCAAGATGCCCTTCTGTGAGCCCTGAAACCCTAACAATTTAAGGATTGTCTGTCGTCCTTATAAATAGACTGCTTTCTCTCAGTGGGTCTTAACATCGACGATATCCATCGGGGCATCAGCAGGGCTATTAGTTTGCAGGGGGAAAGAGTGGCCAATGCGACAGCCTCAATGTGTCATCCACCTCTTTGCAACCCCTCAAAATGCACGCAATGCTCTTGCAAGAACGCACAACCCCTGAACACCTGGGAAGTCACTAATCTGACTCCAGTCATCAAGCATTTGTCTTCTTATCTATTGTGCTTGTCATAATCACTTCCCTCCCAGAGCCTTGGCCTGTGCCTGCTCACTATGGAGGGAGGGAGGCCAGCCACAAATACATGGCCATAAGCTCCTGAGAACTACCCCCAAATCAAAAGTTGAATATGGAGTGTGTGTGCGTTTTAATAGGTGCCAAGATCAGATGATATGTTTGTTTTGTTCTTGATTTTATGGGACAGCAGACTAATAACAACAGAAGGAATTTCAAATGGGTTGTGAATACCCACTGCAATGGAATCATGCTTTATAATTCCAAAGTCCTTGAAGAATGCCCATATTTAGGTTTTGTAAAGAGAAGAATATTTCTGAAGGTGAGTATTAGAGCACTGAATTGTAATTTTCATTGTTGTTACCAGCTGTTTTTTAACAAAGTCGTATTCCCAAATTATGATACCAACCAGTAGCAAAATTAGTAGTATATACTTTAACTTAAAATTTTCCAAAAGGATATCTAAAGCAAGAACAAAATTTGTTAAAAGTGAAGTTGCTCACATTCGAACCTTAGCGGTAAGCTTCCGTGTGACCAAACTAGTTATAGGAACAAAATATGCATCAATTTTAGGATCTATGTACTATTTTTCTCATAAAATTTCTGAGGCAAAGAAAATTATGACATCTTCCTAAATGAATTGGTTCCAGCTGAAACCCTAAGTATCATCATCATTTATTCATCATCAATATCATCATGATATTCCTTCAACCTGAAAGCCCTTCTCTTCTCTCTCCGCTCTTGGAAAATCACTAGCTACTTCAAAGGCCAGTATATAAATCACTTATGTGAGGAATTGTTCCTTGTCTAACAAGCCTACCTTGCTGATTATATCTTTATTCTGCAGCCTTTTTGCACCCTTGGACTTAATTTGTGGAAAACTATTTGGTTTCAGAGGGTCATTTTGTCCTGTTTTCATGTAACTACATATATTTTATATTTCTTCAAGAACACCATCATAGCCCTAGTAAAATAAATGATTGCTGAATGAGTAAGTGAATTTAAGTGCTAATGACTACAGGAATTTTAATGCTCTCTGAGAGGATAAAATACATTATTAGTGTTATTTATGAATTCTTTAATTTATTTCATTCTATAAAATACAATCATATTTATTTCTATTCTGTGTAAGAGACTGGTTCTTCACTTTAGGACCAAATATAAAGACAATCTAGAAATTTTCCCCTTTTCTGTTTTCTTGTACATCCTGTTTGGGCTTTACAAGGATGTTTCCTTGTGCTCGAGTGTCTCTGAGCCATGTCCATGTGTAGTCTGAACTTTTTTACATTCTGTTGTAAAGAAAATCATCCCAGTGTTCATTAGCAGGTCACGTCAGCTTACCTACCCAATTTTGAATAATAAAAGATACTTGGATTTTTTCTCTACTATAGGGAAATTTTGACCTTAAAAATTTACGTAGTTGTACTGTCCACAGGCAAACCCAATTTGGTTATTGATAACAGAGCACAACAAATAGCCTGACAGAGTTCAATCCTAGGATAGGGAATCCTTCTCTGAGCTGCTTCTTCCTCGTTTGAAGAATAGTATAGCGCCGCAGGGGCTCTGGCGAGGAGCGAATGAGGTAATACATGTAATGCAAAAACCTGGCTCAATAAATGCGAGTGCTCATTGGATGCTGGGAATTGTTCTTGTGATTTATCACTACTATTTGTGACCTTAGATAAGTGATCTTGCCTTGCTATGCAGCAGTGTCCTCATCATAATATAGTGATACAGATGAAAACTGATTCATAAGGTCACTGTGAGGATTACATGAGATAATGGATGTAAAGTGGGCTTGGAGCATTGTCAGTGCCCAATAATTGATAATTGTTACCACCTCCTTTATCACTGCTGCCATTACCTTCATTATCATACTCATCACTGTTATTAACACATAGTCACAAAGTGGCACAGCCAATTTATTAGAAGGCTATTCCAGGTGGATTAAAGCAGGTGTGTGGTACAGGAGTCTCATTCAGGAAATCAAAAAGAAAAGGAGTACTTACTGTAGGACCCCACCAGGGCTGGCAGCAGATGGTACAGAAGACTTCTTGTTTCCTAAGGATCATTAATTTTTATTCTAATAAATGTACAAGATGGTACAAAATATTATAGCCTTAATTTTCAGTTCTAGATATCTCAGTTGAACATATTCATGGAAAAAGCATGGCCATCACTCACTAATTTCTTGGGGGTCCCATTCTAAATGCAGACGTAATTATTGCTTTGGTCCCAAGTCAATTTTGAAATAAGAGAAGAAAATATGATTTTTCTTCTCGGGACTGAAGCATAGTACTAATTCAAGTTAGGATAAGACTGTTGTTCCTAAAGCATGACTAAGATCACTAAAAACAAAGTCTTCTCCTGATAACATTCAATGCGTGTTTCTAAAAAGGATGCAAATTTAACTTACGGCTCAGAATATAAAATGCACTACATAAACACATGTGAAGATAATGAATTTTATAAAACTGTGGAGACATTGCAGGCAGGGCTGACAAGTCCAAAGCACAGTGGAAAGTGTTACTTGGATATCTAAAAGAATTATGGACAGCAAGTGTGAAAAAGGAGAGAAATAGTCTATCTGCAGGGAGAATTTCCAGTGCCCAAGTTGGCCATATGGAAATCATAGGGTCTCCTTCCAGATCTCTCCATTTCATCCTCTCTGATCCAAAAGATCAGCAGGAGAAGAGTGCTTTTATTTCCCAAGTTTCCCTCTCACATTTTCCTAAAGAATTTTGGTAGAGGAAGATACATGTTATCAAAAACTACAGAATCATATCATACGAGGAAGTCCCCTTAGAAAAGGAACTGTTGTTGACTGTTGGTGGGGATGCAAAAAGGTCCAGCCAGTATGGAAGATCCTAACAAAATTAAAATAGAAATAACATATTACCCAGTAATTCCACTTCTAGTTATTTACCTAAAGAAAACAAAAACACTAATTCAAAAGATAAATGCTCTATAATGTTTACTGAGGCATATTTACAATAGCCAAGATATGGAAGTAACCTGCATCCATCAATAGACCAATGGATAAAGAAGAGTGGTACATATATACAATGAAATACTACTCAGCCATATAAAAGAATGAACATGCCATTTGCTACAGCATGGATGGACATAGAGGGAATTATGTCCAGTGAAATGAGTCAGAGAAAGACAAATACCATATGATTTCACTTATATAGGGCATCTAAAAAAATAAAACAAAGAATAAACAAAACAAAAATGCATAGAATTTTTTTTTTCTCATAAATACAGAGAACAGACTGGTGGTTGCCATAGGGAAGAGGGTAAGGGGATGGATGAAGAAAGGTGAAGGGTATAAAGAAGTACAGACTTTCAGTTATAAAATAAGTAACTCATGGGGATGAAAAGCACAGCATAAGGAATATAGCCAGTAATATTGTAAAAAGTTTATATGGTGACAGATGGCAACTACACTTACCATGGTAAGCATTTCTCAGTGTGTATAATTATTGAATCAATATGCTAATACACCTGAAACTAATATAATATTTTATATCAACTATACTTGAATTGAAAAAGTTCTACACTACTCAAAACTTGTTCAAGATCAGACTTCATATCTGTCAAGTCTAGGTTCGTCATTTCCAACTCTGAACCTTCTAAATACAACTAAAATTCAAAACAGATTTCATTCAGGTTTTTACAAAATTGGTTTCAATTTGAAATCAATGTAGGAGAGAATCTCTTGAGATTCCTAATTTGTCTTTCCTGTTTGCAGCTGGGAGCCACCCAGCCATTTTCTAATACACGATGCTTCAAATGAAATATGGTAAAGATATAAAATTTAGAAGGAATTTTTCACATGGAGACAAGGACCATGGGGAGGAGAAGAGACAAGGAAAAAGTAGAAAAGAAAATCAGTATTTATCTGACTTCTGGGATCATGTCAGAAATGTCCCATGGCCTGTTTAGCTCTTCCCTCTCTCACTTTTTTTTGTTTTGCTGGCTCTTCCTATGCTCGGCTCCTTCTCTTCTGTAACAGACTCGGCCCAAATGTCGCCTCCTCAGCAAGGCCTTCCCCTGGAGAAGGTCACGCCATTCCTCTGTAACTCACACCACTTAGGCCTTCATAGTTCCAATCACTCACTTGTTTACTTGCTTGTTGTCACTTATTAGCTTCCCTGTATAATATTTACATCTTCATTTTCTCAGCCCCCTAACTAAAATGGGAGTTCTTAGGTCAGGATTTGACCTGTTTCATTCACTGCCATATAGATGGGACTCAAACCATATCTAACACATATTAAATGTTCCAAATATTTTTGTTGAATGAAGCATGTAAGTGAATATGCAGATCAAATTAATACTAGGTGAAAAGGAACAAAGCCACTAGCACACACTGGACCTACTCTGGATGCTGTTGGCTCACCCTCCTCATCCTATAGGATTCCGACAAATTAAACTTTTCCAACTGGCAAGTTATTAAAGTGCTGATGTACTGTTGCCTGTCCCCAGATAGCTGAGCTCAGCAACTCTAGTTCCATTTTTCCTTTCTAAAAAATAGCTAAAGACACATTCTTTAGATAAGTGTAATATATTTGCTATGTTTCAAGAAATTCTGTTCACATTTTCCTCTATGGCCCTGTTTATTGCTCCATGGTTTCTGTAGATATGATTTATTTGGGGCCAGGTGCAAATTTCAGTAAAAAGAACAATGCTTAAACAAGCCCAGAGTAGCCTAAAAGAAGTGAATGTATCTGAAGTTACAGAAATTTTCACTTCATATGTGCACAGAACTTAGTCTGCCATTCAGGTGTTTATTGCTTGATTGATTTTCAGTAAAGGAGGGTTTTCCTTCTTCTTGACTTGTAAAGAAGTAACACATTCCATTGATCCAAGGATAATTCTTTGATAAGTCCTTTTCTTAAAAAATGAGATCACAAAATACATAACTTTGTAACTTTATTCCCCTGACAACATATCATGGATATCCCTCTAAGTCAATAGCTAAAATTTAGCTCATTATTTTTAATACCAGCAAAATATTCTATAGTAAGGGTATATTGTAATTTTTAACCAGTCTATTGATTGATAATTAAGTTGCTTTCAGCTTTATTTTACACTAGCAAGATGGAAATTAATATTTTGTACATATGTCTTGACATATGAGTACTTTTGGTTCTATAGGGTAAATTCCAATGGATTCCATTAGATCCAGTGGTAAGACCAATGGATCAAAAGATATATATATATATATATATATATATATTTATACAGATCTACATATAGGTCTTTATATTAACTATGGAGGTATAGATACTAACATAATATTTATCGTTTTAAAATTCTGTCAGCTTTGGTTTTTCTGATGGAAACTTTTTTTAACACTTAAAATCAAGAAATTATGCCCACCTTACTCAGTAATCTTCAACTCAAGAATGAAGTATGTCCCAAATGAAGTCCTTTTTAATTGTTACCATGTTATATCAAGGATAATTTTCTAAGCTTTTTTTAGCATTCCATCTTCTAATTCTTCTTCTCAGACTTGTGACAGAGTAGCACGTGAGCTTTGTCCACCACAAAAATGACCATTTTTTGCAGACAGATGTATTTGGTAACTCAGTAGAACAAAGCATTACTAATCACATTTCTATTTAGATCATTTACAAAGACTCATTTGTTCCTGTAATTTTATAAGCAAAATCTATTGACTTTTTTCTTTGCTTATTTTCAAGTATTAGTCTAGATACTGAGCAGCCAAGAAGTTTTTGAATTAATGCTGTAACATACAACACCCATCATGGGCTGTTCTGAAATAAAGGTGAGAATTTTTTTCTACTTTTTGGCTCTGAACTAAAGGTTTATTGGCCAGGCCCTCAAGTAAAGTTGTTTGACTTGAGACAGAAAATGTGTCCAGTTGACAAAGGATATTTTATAATAGTAAAAAGAAAAATCATAGGATCTAGAAAAGACCATTCCTTTTTTATTTTACTGACCATCAACATATATTATTTCATTTAATTCACAGCAACCTATGACATAAGAATTTATAGATGAGGAAACTGAGGCTCAAGAGTTAAGTAACTTGTCAATGCCTCACAGTAAGGAAGCAGGAAAGCCCAGATTTTACCCCATTATGTGTCCAATTTTGAGGCTATGCTCTGTAACTCTGTATGTCCCCTGTTCCATAGTTTACCTTATGTATTGACCACCACCCATTTTGCCTGCAATAAGTTTTCTTCCCTTTCTTGGTTGTAAGTTACATGTTAGTCTGAATAAGCCCTCAGTGATGATATAGAGGTGAAGGTGAAATATCACTGGCTACAATATTTCTATACAACTACAATGGAATTTTTACTTAATATGAGCTAAAGCCTCTGGTCTACTCTTGGAGAGGGAGGACCTGCTGAGATAGTCGCTCTTCTGAAGTTGACATGTCTCCCAGAAGCTCTTACAGTTGTTGGCAAGACAACTTTCCATCAAACATTTTTCAGCCTCAGACTTCGTCCTCCTGTTACTGAAGATATTTTCTACCCTAGCATTAAAGCTAGCTACTCAAGTAAAAACCAAATCAGTCTCATAAGACCTGCTGGGTGAGCACTTTTATCCCCTTTTGTTTCTTTAACCCTAAGGCTTATTGGGAAAGCCAATACCATATTTCTTCCAGATTTCCAAAAAGCACACTGGAAAGTACCTCATATCTCTCTTGCTTAGTAAGCTGTTCATGGGGGAAATAAGGGGCGGGAGAGGGGCAGTAACATTCCCACTCTTATTGGGTTCAAATAGAACTTTTTCATTGATAATTCCAGAAATTTTTCAACCAAATGGAACATTTAAGCAAGATTCACATCCTCTTAAGAGACAATACATTCTCTCCCTTGGACTGTCACGGAATGCACAATGTTTTTTGTAGTTTACATGTACACTGTAAAGCTGGTTGGATTTCTTTTCCTTAATATGGTGGCTAACTATAATGCCATAGTGTTCTTAATTCTTAAATTGGCTAATACTATTTTCTTCTTTCTCATAGCATTGGGTATTTTTAGAAGTATTGACATATATGAAAACCCAATCTTACTTAAAAAAAAACTAATACAGGAAGAGGCCTAACTTGTTGAAGTTTGGGATGAAAATTTACCAGGAGTGGAGGAATGGGGAATCTTTGTAATGGCAAGAGAATCTTTTGCTCAATTCTCCTTATTGGCATCTAAGTCTTTGGGAAGGAAATAAAGTATCACACAGAGCCTGTAGTTCTTGTACCTTAAGATTAAGTCTGAACCACTACCTTCTGGTCCTTCCACCAGCGTGGCCATCCATCTTTGACAAGATGGACTGACCAATAATTAAACAAGCTCCAGAGCAACCAATTCCAGACACCTGAAGCTGGTGCCATACCAAGGCCCCAGGGCTGGAAGGAAGCTTAAGCAGCTGAAACTAGAGACGTGCTGCGAGGGGTTCTCACCCTGGGAGGCTGCCTGATTTACAGGAGCTCTTGCAAAAGTCGCTGATGCCTAGCTAAGAGCATTCTCACACCTGCATGCACAGACAATACTCATGCACATCCACACGCCCCAAATTCAGAAAGCAGGGCACAAAGACATCTCCTTTGCCCTACGACTCCCCAACTTTGGAGCACTGTATGCAGAGCAAATAAGGGCTTCCTATTTTTTTCTCATCTTCCAAGTTGCCAAACCTGGGACTAGGTAACTCGTGGCTGCGAGCCTTCCCAGTGTTGGGTATTCTGAATACTTCCCTGGGGTATTCTGGCGTGCCCAAGATACACTCAACCATCTGGCGCTTTTTGGAAGCTCCCTACCAGGACAAAGGGGGGCCGAATCCGAGCAAAGAATCGGCATGCTGCAGAGAGATGGGTTCGGGGCTGCCAGAGATTGCCACAGGGGACGGTACCCGGGGCTCCGGGCGCCCTCCCTTTCCCCGGGTGCGCTCACCATTTGTAGCCTCTGCCGCGCTTGAACTTGAGGGTGAGCGCAGTCTCCAGAACCAGCAAGAGGTTGAGCAGCGCGAGCAGCCAGTACCAGGGCTCCTTCTTCACCTCGGTCACTCGCCAGACCCCAACCAGCGAGTGCAGCACGAACAGCAGCCGGGTGGCCAGGGCGTTCAGCAGGACCAGCCCCCCCATGCCGGCCTGTGCGCTCTGCCTTGGCCCCGCGCCCTGGCCTCAGGACCCGGCCGGGAGCTCCGGAGCGCGCCCGAGAGCGGGAACGTGACAGCTCTGGAGACCCGCAGCTGCCGTTGTCCCTCCTCGCACGCCCGCGCCCTCAGACCTGGAGAGAGCGGCTCGCCCCTCCCCCAAACTTCCTGAGAACTCTTCACAGAGGGGAGAATCCAAACCCAGCTTTTCCAGACGGCTGGGCTTTCCAGGGACTGGGGCTGCGCCGCCCGGGCTCCGGGGCGCTATTCTCCCGCGCTCCTCATCCGCCTCCCAATCCTGGGAGCCAGTTGCCCCTGCCCTCTACCCCCACCCCACCCCCAGGCCTCCATGGGGTCCCCCAAAACTTCCCCACTCCGCGGAATTGGAAAGAGGAGTGAGGTGGACTGAAGGTCAAGGTGCTGCATATCCAGAAAGGGAAAGGGGACGCCTCTGTGGCAGTTCCTCCTTGCATTATTCTCCACCGAAGTGCTTTAATAACTCACAGCGCTTACGGGAGCAGGCGCTCATGGTGGCTACGCCGGGGACAGAGGAGCGGCAAAGAATCCGCTGTTCAAGCAGTTTTAGAAAAGAGGTTCCTGCTCAGTTTGAAGAATTTAAACTTCCCAGGACTAGAGGAAATCAGTCGCACTGGGCTTTCTGAGAGCTCCGTCCCTCAATAGGGGATGGGGAGTTCCGGTCACTTCTACCCTTTGAACAGTGTTATTAGAGCAGAAATGTTCTTTATTATGTCATTCCTCGCTCTTATCTCCCACCCCCACTATTTTTTTGTTTTCTGAAAGGATATAGTGTAGCAAGACAAGAAGGCAATGAGGTAAGAAAGGGAGGAGATAGAAGATAAAGCCAGGAGTTAGATGAGAAGGAGAAATTCATGGAGCCCGGACTGCACCCTTGAGATCAGTGACCAATGAATTAAGCTCTTGGCCTTTCCAAGGCAAAGAGGAAACTGACCTTAGGCTTTCCCAAAACACCTTCTTGATTTTTGTTTACTCTTTTGCTCTCCTACCACCTGTACTACTATTTACTTAACATTTTTCTCTAAATGAACTCAATTTTTTAAACGATAATTTTAAAAGGAAACTTTGTATCATTAATAAATGGGAAATTAGTATAGCAGGTTATAGATGGAAGGTAATTACAACCATAATAAAATAAAACTAAGTAGTTGAAATCTCACTAAATATTAATGATTGCCTTCCAAGGTCCTGTGCCTCAGCCTCTCTCTTTCTCAGAAGATAAAGAAATGTATTCATATTACTCACAAGCAGAAATGCTCTCTTGACCACATTAGTAAAATTGAAAGAAAAACACAATGGGAATATCTTTCTTGGTTAGGTTTATTCACCTTGCAATCAGCCCATACCTTTCTTTAAATTAGGTTGAAACTCTGAATTATATGCTTGTCTTCATTAGGTGGAAAAAAATATCCAACTGCTTTAGAAGTACAGTTATTTTTGTTCCTGTGGGAAGAATTTTTTTTTCCCTGTGGGTCTGCGTTCACCCATATCTTACAGGAAACCTAACTGATTTTCTGGGTTTGCTAATTATAGTGCTCTCAATATAGGCTGATGGCACAATGACTAGCGACTGTACACTATCTAGTGACATAGGAAAGCCCAGGAGACCAGTGCAGTGGGAAGCAGCATAGTGGGGACATCAGAGCCCTAGCACAGGGTCAACTGGCTACCTTGGATCCCTGGCTCAGCCACTTAGTAGTGTTATAACCTTTGTACTTCAGTTTTGTCCTCTGCAAATGGGGGATTCTAAGCCTAACCACTCACCAGGCCATTATGGAGAATCAAGTGAGTTCATACATGTAGAGCAGGAATTAAGTGCTTGGTAAATGTTGACAATTATTGCCTGGATCTAGAAAGTCAGCCCAGGGGAGCCATTTGATGATCTGAGACACATAGTAAGAGGAGTAGAGCAGAGAAACATGATATTCCAAACATCTCGCAAAACTGTGCTCACCTCTGCTACCTGAGGCTGTTTTCTTGTGCTCTGGTTTCTCTGTGGACCCAATCAGTCTGTATTCTGTTTTCCTGGAATTCCTCAAAATTCCTGGTCCACCACCATCATGTTTTTTAGCACTATTTTTATTGCATCCTTTTTGGTTTTAAAAATCATTTTATTATTTCAAAGATGAAGTCTTAGCTCCTAGTTCACAAATTTGAATCAGAAAACAAATTTATTGTTCTAAAACATGCAGATTAAGTAGGAATGGTAAGTATTTCACATTACGTATAAGAGTGGAGGAGAAAGAGCTTTTTAAGTTAGCAGTAAAAGAAAAATCATTTTTCTCTTAAAAAAAACAAAGTAAATATCAGTGGTAATTTTCAATCTTCAGACACTTCAATAGCTAGCAAGGAAGAGAAATCTGAAGTGTAGGTGAAGGATTTAAAGCTGCCTTCTTCATGCCTTAGCTCCACCTTTTAAGTGATGTGATTGTTGGCAAATTAATCTCTTCGAGCTTTGATTTCTCATCTATACATTAAGAATAATGATAGTACTTTCAGGTCTATTGTAAGGATTAAATTGTTTGATATATTAAAAGTGCTTAGAAAAATGCCTGGAATATGGCAGGCACTCAGTAAATATTTGTTGAATAAGTAAATGAAGGTATGAGTGAAGGTTGAATAAACAACACTCCTAAACAGAAATGTGTTATTCCCCAGCTGGCACCATAGCTGAGTCCTCTTCTAAGGCCAGCTGCTTGTAAATGACGGAGTAAATAATAAAGCTAGCAAATGTCATTGGTGGGAGCTCAATGCCTCATTCTATTACATGAAGATCACAGATCAGTGGAGACACTGCATGATTGGCTGTGATGATAAATATGTCTAAAAATTCTGGTGGTTTTACTACTCTGAATGATGTGAGACTCATCTCCCACAATAGCTGAATAATTAAGATTTTGGCTCCGGAGTCATATAGCTTAGCTTGAATCATAGCTCCTTTTAGGGGCTGAATTTTGTTCCCCCCAAATCTGCAAGTTAAATCCTAACTCCCTACTTTCTCAGAATGTAACTGAATTTCAAGTTAAGGTCATTAAAGAGATGATTAATTTAAAATATAGCCATGAGGGTGAATCCTAATCCAATATGACTGGTGTCCTTATCAAAAGAAGAAATTCAGGCGCACAGAGGAGCCCATGTGAGGACGCAGCAAGGAGGCAGCCACCTTCAGTCCAAGGAGAGAGGCTTAGATGAAGCCACACCTGCCAACATCTTGGTTGTGGACTTTCTGTGATCTAGGACAGTGAGAAAGGAAATTTCTGTGGTTTACCCAGTCTGTGGTATATTGTTATGGCAACCCTAGCAAACTAAATGCTTCAAGTGTAGGATCTGCGTAAACTTGGGTGAGTTTCTTTACCTCTTTGAGCCTCAATTTCCTTATTTGTAGAATGGGGCTACTAGTAGGACTTAACCCATAGATTTTGAGGATGAAATAAAATTACTGCTTAGCACAGAGTCTGCCTCATAGTAAGAGCTAAATATGTTAGCTATTATTATTATTATTGGTATAATCATAATAATGATAATTATTATCGTGTTAGTGTCTTCAGTGGGACAGTTATCAGGGCCCTCCGTATCTGATGAAAAGTGAGTTACACTGTTATACTCCCAAAATGTCATATCTTTCTGTAATCACAAGCCTCTTTACAGATGAGGAAACAACCTTCTTTTAAATGATTTTGGGCTCTGGTAAGAAGGCCTGGATCTTTAAGAAAATTAGATATGATTATCAAACACAAAAAAAAACAGTTTGAAAAAAGAAAGTTCATCTGAAACTTAGGTCATGATGTTTGGTTCACATAGTTTGTTATTTGTTGTTGATTGGTTGATTGGATATTTTGATCCATTTTGAATTCGTTCAAACAAGCCTATGCTTATAGCTATAGTATTATTTAATTATGGAAATTCTTAACTATAGGGGCACTAAGATAAATTTATACTGGAAAGCATTGTAAGATGTTGCTTCTTATAAATTCTCCTTTTCAGTATGGTTTAGAAGAGGTGGTGAGGGTGGTATGAAGAGCTTCATGGGGTGGCAGTCATAATGCTTTAGTTCTAGCTCCAGAATGAGGGGCTTCTTTTGTAAAAAGGAGTTGAGGATGCCAGCCTCATAGACTCTGTGATCCTTAAAAGAATCACATAAGGTAGTGAATATGAAAATGCTCCATAAAAGTACATTGAGGTCAAAGTTAATGTTACAGTGATGTCATGTTGATAGTACACACCCCCACTATGGTGTGATGAGAATGGCACTTCATCTCTGTGCTCTTCCTCTGCAAACCCACAACCCCAGTCTACTGTGAGGAAAACATCAGCCAAACTCTGATTGAGGGACACTTTGCAGGGTACCCTTCTAGTACATCCCCAAACGGTCAAGGTCATGAAAAACAGGCAAAAACTGAGAAACACTCATAGACCAGAAGAAATTAAGGAGACATGATGGCTAAATGTCATGATGTGGTATCCTTCCCAGATGGCGTCCTGGAGCATGAAAAGGACATAGTGGAAAAACTGGTGGAATCCAAGTAGGTTCTAGAGTTTGGTTAGTGTACAATATGCCATGTTGGTTCTGTAGTTGTGACAAATGTGACATGGTAATGTAAGATGTTAACTAGAGGGAAACTGGGTGAGGCAGATAGGAACTCTTTGAATTATTTTTGCAGATTTTATGTAAGTCTATGCTATTGAAAGTTTATTTTAAAAAGTAAATTAATAGACACATATAATATTTTATATGGTTATTTCATTTTATTTGTAAAAGCTTGTAATTTAGAAAGCTCACTTTAGAAATGTCAGATAAAGGAATTATTATGTGGTATTTTAAGAATATTTTTAGAATAGCAGAGTCAGCTATCTTTCTGCTATTTCCCATGAATAGACCCTGCTTTATTATCCTTGTCATCAAAAAAATTGTACTAATGCTGAAAGGTCCTCAGAGCGTCCCCAGTCCAACTTCCTAATTCCCTAAACTGAGGCCCAGAGTAGGCAGGAGACTTGCTCAAAATCACAACTTATTTAGTGCTTGGTAATGTGAAATAAAAGATATTCTTTTTTTTTTTTTTTTCAGACATTTAAAAAATATTTTAATTGACTTTTCATTTTAAAAAGATAATTTTTGGACAGAGGTCAAGAGATGTGGAATATGGTATTATCACTTCTTAAATTTTTTTTTTTTAAATAATTATTTTTTATTGAAGGGTAGTTGACGCACAGTATTACATTACATTAGTTTCAAGTGTACAACACAGTGGTAGAACATTTATATACATAATTCTAGGTTCCAGCTAACACCCTACCAAGCTGTTACAATATCTTGACTATATTCCTTATGCTATACATTATATCCCGGTTACTTATTTATTTTACCATTGGAAGTCCGTCCTTTTTTTTTTTTTTTTTTTTTTTTTTGTGAGGGCATCTCTCATATTTATTGATCAAATGGTTGTTAACGACAATAAAATTCTGTATAGGGGAGTCAATGCTCAATGCACAATCATTAATCCACCCCAAGCCTAATTTTCGTCAGTCTCCAATCTTCTGAGGCATAACAAACAAGTTCTTACATGGAGAACAAATTCTTACATAATGAATAAGTTACATAGTGAACAGTAAAAGGGCAGTCATCACAGAAACTTTCGGTTTTGCTCATGCATTATGAACTATAAACAGTCGGTTCAAATATGAATACTCATTTGGTTTTTATACTTGATTTATATGTGGATACCATATTTCTCTCTTTATTATTATGATTTTTAATAAAATGCTGAAGTGGTAGGTAGACACAAGATAAAGGTAGAAAACATAGTTTAGTGTTGTAAGAGAGCAAATGTAGATGATCAGGTGTGTGCCTGTAGACTATGTGTTAATCCAAGCTAGACAAGGGCAATAAAACATCCACGTATGCAGAAGATTTCTCTCAGAACAGGGGGGGTGAGGTTCTAAGCCTCACCTCTGTTGATCCCCAATTTCTCACCTGATGGCCCCCCTGCGACTGTGCCTGTCTTAGGTTGTTCCTTCCTTGAGGAATCTTACCCGTCTCTGGCTAACCAGTCATCTTCCGGGGCCATACAGGGAAATGTGAAGTTGGTAAGAGAGAGGGAAGCCTTATTGTTTGAAACGGTTAGCTTTTTACTTCTTTGCATATTTATGCCCTGTGGCTTCTATACCCAGCATTTGTCTTGAGGTATCTTTACCACTTGGAAGAATTATGATACTTGGTAAATTTGATATGAGGCACGAAATCTATTTAAGGGTTGTAATTACGAAGGAAGAAGAAAAGCTATAGAAGTAGCAGGCGGAAGAAAACATGGGAAGATTGATTATTTCTTTGACATATCTTCTTGTAGAGTAACTTCAGCATATATAGGTTTTAAGCTACTACTTAAATTGCACACACACATTAACATAATAGGAGTATAGTTACATAACCAAAGCATACCTGTAATTACCAGCCATCTCCAGTGAAACCAAGAAAACCAGTTAGGCACCTTAGGCATTTGTGAAAACTTATCTATGATATGGTGGATATTGTCCAACTGAACTTGAACAGTCTGAGAGAAATCAGACAAATTAAAACAACCCATTCCTGGGGACTGTTCACATGCCATATGTTCTTTTAACAGTAAATAGTCTGTAGTTGTAAGACTTTGGAGCGCTACAATTTGCACTTCTCCAAATTCTTGTTTGAGTTCCAACAGTATAGATCCAGTCAAATTTGTTGTTTTACTGTATGCACAGGCCAGCTTAGATATCTCCTTCCTCATTCCCATGGCAGTCCAGGAACTGGTGGGATGAGTGCATCTACAGCTGTAGCAGTGCGTGGATCTTTGTTGGGGTTTTTTGATGATCATCTTCTGGCATGAGTCTTCCAGAGAGTGCTGATGTTGGAAGTCCTTTTTCATATCGTATCTTAGTTCATTTTCAGGGTAGCCCAATTAGGCTTTGATCCTCTGTATAAACACAAACAGACCCTTTGCCTACACTTTTATATGCCCTTTATACCCTTGTGTAGAACTCGTTGGAGGTTACCACACAGGAACTGCCCTTTTTTTTTTTTTTTGCTTTGTTTTTGGTATCACTAATCTACACTTACATGACGAATATTATGTTTACTAGGCTCTCCCCTATAGCAGGTCTCCCCTATAAACCACTTTACAGTCACTGTCCATCAGCATAGCAAAATGTTGTAGAATCACTACTTGCCTTCTCTGTGTTGTACAGCCCTCCCTTTTCTCTTACCCCCCCATGCATGTTAATCTTAATACAGCCCTACTTCTCCCCCCCTTATCCCTCCCTACCCACCCATCCTCCCCAGTCCCTTTCCCTTTGGTACCTGTTAGTCCATTCTTGAGTTCTGTGATTCCGCTGCTGTTTTGTTCCTTCAGTTTTTCCTTTGTTCTTATATTCCACAGATGAGTGAAATCATTTGGTATTTCTCTTTCTCTGTTTGGCTTGTTTCACTGAGCATAATACCCTCCAGCTCCATCCATGTTGCTGCAAATGATTGGATTTGCCCTTTTCTTATGGCTGAGTAGTATTCCATTGTGTATATGTACCACATCTTCTTTATCCATTCATCTATTGATGGACATTTAGGTTGCTTCCAATTCTTGGCTATTGTAAATAGTGCTGCAATAAACATAGGGGTGCATCTGTCTTTCTCAAACTTGATTGCTGCGTTCTTAGGGTAAATTCCTAGGAGTGGAATTCCTGGGTCAAATGGTAAGTCTGTTTTGAGCATTTTGATGTACCTCCATACTGCTTTCCACAATGGTTGAACTAACTTACATTCCCACCAGCAGTGTAGGAGGGTTCCCCTTTCTCCACAGCCTCGCCAACATTTGTTGTTGTTTGTCTTTTGGATGGCAGCCATCCTTACTCGTGTGAGGTGATACCTCATTGTAGTTTTAATTTGCATTTCTCTGATAATTAGCGATGTGGAGCATCTTTTCATGTGTCTGTTGGCCATCTGTATTTCTGTTTTGGAGAACTGTCTGTTCAGTTCCACTGCCCATTTTTTAATTGGGTTATTTGTTTTTTGTTTGTTGAGGCATGTGAGCTCCTTATATATTCTGGACGTCAAGCCTTTATCGGATGTGTCATTTTCAAATATATTCTCCCATACTGTAGGGATCCTTCTTGTTCTATTGATGGTGTCTTTTGCTGTACAGAAGCTTTTCAGCTTAATATAGTCCCACTTACTCATTTTTGCTGTTGTTTTCCTTGCCCGGGGAGATATGTTCAAGAAGAGGTCACTCATGTTTATGTCTAAGAGGTTTTTACCTATGTTTTCTTCCAAGAGTTTAATGGTTTCATGGCTTACATTCAGGTCTTTGATCCATTTTGAGTTTACTTTTGTATATGGGGTTAGACAATGGTCCAGTTTCAGTCTCCTACATGTAGCTGTCCAGTTTTGCCAGCACCACCTGTTGAAGAGACTGTCATTTCGCCATTGTATGTCCATGGCTCCTTTATCAAATATTAATTGACCATATATGTCTGGGTTAATGTTTGGATTCTCTAGTCTGTTCCATTGGTCTGTGGCTCTGCTCTTGTGCCAGTACCAAATTGTCTTGATTACTATGGCTTTATAGTAGAGCTTGAAGTTGGGGAGTGAGATCCCCCCTACTTTATTCTTCTTTCTCAGGATTGCTTTGGCTTTCGGGGTCTTTGGTGTTTCCATATGAATTTTTGAATTCTTTGTTCCAGTTCATTGAAGAATGTTGCTGGTAGTTTCATAGGGATTGCATCAAATCTGTATATTGCTTTGGGCAGGATGGCCATTTTAACAATATTAATTCTTCCTAGCCACGAGCATGGGATGAATTTCCATCTGTTTGTGTCCCCTTTAATTTCTCTTAAGAGTGACTTGTAGTTTTCAGAGTATAAGTCTTTCACTTCTTTGGTTAGGTTTATTCCTAAGTATTTTATTCTTTTTGATGCAATTGTGAATGGAGTTGTTTTCCTGATTTCTCTTTCTGTTGGTTCATTGTTGGTATATAGGAAAGCCACAGATTTCTGTGTGTTGATTTTGTATCCTGCAACTTTGCCGTATTCCGATATCAGTTCTAGTAGTTTTGGGGTGGAGTCTTTAGGGTTTTTTATGTACAGCATCATGTCATCTGCAAATAGTGACATTTTAACTTCTTCTTTACCAATCTGGATTCCTTGTATTTCTTTATTTTGTCTGACTGCAGTGGCTAGGACCTCCAGTACTATGTTAAATAACAGTGGAGAGAGTGGGCATCCCTGTCTAGTTCCCGATCTCAGAGGAAATGCTTTCAGCTTCTCGCTGTTCAATATAATGTTGGCTGTGGGTTTATCATAGATGGCCTTTATTATGTTGAGGTACTTGCCCTCTATTCCCATTTTGCTGAGAGTTTTTAACATGAATGGATATTTAACTTTGTCAAATGCTTTTTCAGCATCTATGGAGATGATCATGTGTTTTTTTTCTTTCTTTTTGTTGATGTGGTTGATGATGTTGATGGACTTTCGAATGTTGTGCCATCCTTGCATCCCTGGGATGAATCCCACTTGGTCATGGTGTATGATCCTTTTGATGTATTTTTGAATTCGGTTTGCTAATATTTTGTTGAGTATTTTTGCATCTACGTTCATCAAGGATATTGGTCTGTAGTTTTCTTTTTTGTGGGATCTTTGCCTGGTTTTGGTATTAGGGTGATGTTAGCTTCATAGAATGAGTTTTGGAGTATCCCCTCCTCCTCTATTTTTTGGAAAACTTTAAGGAGAATGGGTATTATGTCTTCACTGTATGTCTGATAAAATTCCGAGGTAAATCCATCTGGCCAGGGGGGTTTTGTTCTTTGGTAGTTTTTTGATTACCGCTTCAATTTCGTTGCTGGTAATTGGTCTGTTTAGATTTTCTGTTTCTTCCTGGGTCAATCTTGGAAGGTTATATTTTTCTAGGAAGTTGTCCATTTCTCCTAGGTTTCCCAGCTTGTTAGCATATAGGTTTTCATAGTATTCTCCAATAATTCTTTGCATTTCCGTGGGGTCCGTCGTGATTTTTTCTTTCTCGTTTCTGATACTGTTGATTTGTGTTGACTCTCTTTTCTTCTTAATAAGTCTGGCTAGAGGCTTATCTATTTTGTTTATTTTCTCGAAGAACCAGCTCTTGGTTTCATTGATTTTTGCTATTGTTTTATTCTTCTCAATTTTATTTATTTCTTCTCTGATCTTTGTTATGTCCCTCCTTCTGCTGACCTTAGGCCTCATCTGTTCTTCTTTTTCCAATTTTGATAATTGTGACATTAGACCATTCATTTGGGATTGCTCTTCCTTTTTTAAATATGCTTGCATTGCTATATACTTTCCTCTTAAGACTGCTTTTGCTGTGTCCCACAGAAGTTGGGGCTTAGTGTTGTTGTTGTCATTTGTTTCCATATATTGCTGGATCTCCATTTTGATTTGGTCATTGATCCATTGATTATTTAGGAGCGTGTTGTTAAGCCTCCATGTGTTTGTGAGCCTCTTTGCTTTCTTTGTACAGTTTATTTCTAGTTTTATGCCTTTGTGGTCTGAAAAGTTGGTTGGTAGGATTTCAATCTTTTGGAATTTTCTGAGGCTCTTTTTGTGGCCTAGTATGTGGTCTATTCTGGAGAATGTTCCATGTGCACTTGAGAAGAATGTATATCCCGCTGCTTTTGGATGTAGAGTTCTATAGATGTCTATTAGGTCCATCTGCTCTACTGTGTTGTTTAGTGCTTCCGTGTCCTTACTTATTTTCTGCCCAGTGGATCTATCCTTTGTGGTGAGTGGTGTGTTGAAGTCTCCTAGAATGAATGCATTGCAGTCTATACCCCCTTTAGTTCTGTTAGTATTTGTTTCACATATGCTGGTGCTCCTGTGTTGGGTGCATATATATTTAGAATGGTTATATCCTCTTGTTGGACTGAGCCCTTTATCATTATATTGTATCCTTCTTTATCTCTTGTTACTTTCTTTGTTTTGAAGTCTATTTTGTCTGATATTAGTACTGCAAACCCTGCTTTCTTCTCACTGTTGTTTGCTTGAAATATGTTTTTCCATCCCTTGACTTTTAGCCTGTACATGTCTTTGGGTTTGAGGTGAGTTTCTTGTAAGCAGCATATAGATGGGTCTTGCTTTTTTATCCATTCTGTTACTCTGTGTCTTTTGATTGGTGCATTCAACCCATTAACATTTAGGGTGACTATTGAAAGATATGTACTTATTGCCATTGCAGGCTTTAAATTCGTGGTTACCAAAGGTTCAAGGTTAGCCTCTTTAGTATCTTACTGCCTAACTTAGCTCGCTTATTGAGCTGTTATATACACTGTTTGGAGATTCTTTTCTTCTCTCCCTTCTTGTTCCTCCTCCTCTATTCTTTATATGTTGGGTGTTTTGTGCTGTGCTCTTTCTAAGAGTGCTCCCATATAGAGCAGTCCCTGTAAGATGTTCTGTAGAGGTGGTTTGTGGAAAGCAAATTCCCTCATCTTTTGTTTGTCTGGGAATTGTTTAATCCCACCGTCATATTTGAATGATAGTCATGCTGGATACAGTATCCTTGGTTCAAGGCCCTTCTGTTTCATTGTATTAAATATGTCATGCCATTCTCTTCTGGCCTGTAGGGTTTCTGTTGAGAAATCTGACGTTAGCCTGATGGGTTTCCCTTTATAGGTGACCTTTTTCTCTCTAGCTGCCTTTAACACTCTTTCCTTGTCCTTGATCTTTGCCATTTTAATTATTATGTGTCTTGGTGTTGCCCTTCTTGGATCCTTTCTGTTGGGGGTTCTGTGTATTTCCGTGGTCTGTTCGATTACTTCCTCCCCCAGTGTGGGGAAGTTTTCAGCAATTATTTCTTCTAAGATACTTTCCATCTCTTTTCCTCTCTCTTCTTCTTCTGGGACCCCTATAATACAGATATTGTTCCTTTTGGATTGGTCACACAGTTCTCTTAATATTGTTCCATTCCTGGAGATCCTTTTGTCTCTCTCTATGTCAGCTTCTATGCGTTCCTGTTCTCTGGTTTCAATTCCATCAATGGCCTCTTGCATCCCATCCATTCTGCTTATAAACCCTTCCAGAGTTTGTTTCATTTCTGCGATCTCCTTTCTGGCATCTGTGATCTCCTTCCGGACTTCATCCCATTTCTCTTGTGTATTTCTCTGCATCTCTGTCAGCATGTTTATGATTCTTATTTTGAATTCTTTTTCAGGGAGACTGGTTAGGTCTGTCTCCTTCTCTGGTGTTGTCTCTGTGATCTTTGTCTGCCTGTAGCTTTGCCTTTTCATGGTGATAGGAATAGTCTGCAGAACTGGGACGAGTGACGGCTGGAAGGACTTCCTTTCTTGTTGGTTTGTGGCCCTCCTCTCCTGGGAGAACAGCGACCTCTAGTGGCTTGTGCTGCGCATCTGCGCGCAGACAGGGTTTCTGCTTCCTGCCCGGCTGCTATGGAGTTAATCTCCGCTGTTGCTGTGGGCGTGGCCTAGCTCTGGCAGCTGCTCCAAAATGGTGGAGTCGCGTTGGAGCAGGAGCTGCTGGGAGGCTATTTATCTCCGTAAGGGGCCTCCCTGCTCTCTGCAGCCCAGGGGTTAGGGTGCCCAGAGATCCCAGATTCCCTACCTCTGGATTAAGTGACCCACCCTGCCCCTTTAAGACTTCCAAAAAGCACCCGCCAAAACAAAACAACGCCCACCAAAAAAAAAAGAAAGAAAAAAAAATTTTTTAATTTAAAAAATAAAAAGTTTTTAATTTAAAAAAAAAAAAAAAAGGTGGTCGTTCGTTTTTCTTTATTCTCCGGTGCCAGCCTCAGGCCTCTGCTCACCGGTCTTTCTGCCCTGTTTCCCTAGTGTTGGGGTCCCTATCCCTTTAAGACTTCCAAAAAGCGCTCGCCAAAACAAAACAGCAAAAAAGCAAAAAAAAATGGTCACGCTCTTTTCTTATGTCCTCCGGCGCCCAGCCTCCGGTGCCCGCTCACTGTTATTGCTGCCCTGTTTTCCTAGTATCCAGGGCCCTGCACTCTGGCCCGGATGGCGGGGGCTGGGTGTTCGGCAGCCCTGGGCTCCGTCTCCCTCCCGCTCTGCCTGCTCTTCTCCCGCCGGGAGCTGGGGGGAGGGGCGCTCGGCTCCCGCGGGGCCTGGGCTTGTATCTTACCCCCTTCGCGAGGTGCTGGGTTCTCTCAGGTGCGGATGTGGTCTGGATATTGTCCTGTGTCCTCTGGTCTTTATTCTAGGAAGGGTTGTCTTTGTTATATTTTCATAGATATATGTTGTTTTGGGAGGAGATTTCCGCTGCTCTACTCATGCCGCCATCTTCCGCCCCTCCCCCAAGATATTCTTTACTGAATGTAAAGTACTAGAAAAAAATGAATATATATGGGTGTATGTTTGTGTATAAATATGTACATACACACATAATATATACTGCATTTTATATGTAAGCTTTCTTTTCAATAGAAATAAGATACAAAAGCATAAAACAGTCTCCTTAGTGGACTATTGGTCTGGTAGTTGTATTTGTTTTGTTTTGTTTTTGTCTAGACTGTTAAGGAAACACATCCATCTCAGTTAAGGAAGCAAGTCCGATAACAAAAGCAAATAAGGTAAACTCTCCCTGTTACGTGACAGGCCAGCACTAGGCATTAGGATTTAAATATGAGCAGAATATGCTGACCTTGAGGATCTCTTCCTGGTCTAGGAAGCAAACACTTAAGCAGCTTGATGCTAGAACACTGTAAGCACATGGGTAGATGCATGTGCTGGGAAAGCTCTGAGGAGAGTCACCTTGCCCAGCTATGGGCCTGGGCATTAAGAAACTCTACTTGGAATAGGGACCATGTGAGATGCCTTCAAAGGTGAGTAAAGAATTAGCTAAATGGAGAGAAAGGGGAGAGAGATTCCAGGCAGAAGAAGGAGCATCTTGTCTTGAGACAGCAAGAAGGAAGGGAGGGTGTGTATTTAGATAAGACAAGGGCTGAAAGGCAACTGAAAGTGAACAGCGATCAGATCTGAATACCTCAGTCATCATTTGCTGACAGTGTGGGGTGGGTACTGGGTAGGGTAACTTGAGGAGGTTGGTAAAGATTCAAACCTGCATCTGAGGGAAAAGAGAGTGGAATCTAACAAAGGTAAATAAAGGGCTAAAGAACAATTCTGAGCTGGTATTAGCGAAACATATGGGAATAAGCAATTTCCTTTGGCAGCTTCAGCTCCTCAAGTGTAGGGAAAGTACTGAAAAAGTGGACTGTAGCAACCACCTTGGGCTCAGTTTTCCCAGGCAGGGTCTGCAGATATGGGACCTGAGGTAGCCAGGCCTAGCTAACATCAACGGTTCAGATTCCAGTTGTGAAGTCTGAGATGGGTAGGGCCAAAGGGGAGATGGAGGAAGTCAACAGAGTAGTAAGGAAGCCAGAAATTCGATGTCTCTGTAAGGATGCGAGAAAGCAAAAATCTCTTAAAACTGAATTTTGTAGGAAAGACTAATCCATATGTCAAGCCTCTGAGTAAATAGAAGGGTTAAGAGAAGCAAAGGACATTAAACCCAGATGAGTCTGACTTCAGAGGATGACACTTACAAGAGCGTGAAACGTCAGTGGGGTGCCAGAAGGAGCGGCCTGGGATGTTGGGGGTGTCAGGGGTGCAGAACTGCAAAGCACTGAGCAATAAAAACACACCAAGGAGAGGAGATGAGGTGGAGATGCCTTTTGTTCGGTGATCAAGGTTTGTAGAAATGCAAGGAATGGTTAGAACAGATTGCTTCTAATATGGTCAGGAGAGAAGCAGCCGTAATGAAGGTACAGGCTGTTCTATCAGGCCAACCTAACTCTGTAACTACAGGCAAGTACATCAAACTCTCCAAGCCTCCCTTTCCTCATTTAGAAACATTATAGGCTGTTGTGACACTGAACATGGTAATGTGCCTGTACCATATTAAGTTGTAGGTACCTAACAAATGAAAGCCAGTAATTTTTTTTTTCTCAATGGATAAATATTGGCTGTGAGTCCTGGGTGGTCTGGCCTCTGTGTGCAAGGCCTGTACACAGTGGACAGAAAGGTAGTGGGTCCTGGTACCAGGCAGGTAGAATAGCAGTGAGGGGTCTGATATGCTAAAGACTTTGGTTTCAAAACTGGTAGTAAGGGTTTAATTTCAAAGCCTACTCTGAGAAAGAAAAAAAATCACTCCTGTCGATTTGTGTTCTAAAAACAATTCCCTTTTTTGGCCCTGATAGCTCCCCAAAGGACTAGTCTATTGTGTGTATATAGGGAGGAGCCATACACAAGGCAGAAAATAAGGAGAGAGAAGTTGAATTGAGTAAGGACAGGACCGAAGAGATGAAGGAAACCTGTGTAGCAGTATTGTTGTCAATGGAACTCAGTCAAATCCCACTGCCCAGTGTTTATGAGGAAAGGGCCATTCATGGATCCATGGGGTCTTTAATTCTCATTATATCTAACAAGTTGGTTATATTTATAAAATAGAATCATAACTACATCTGGAACTTTTACACAGAAATTAAGGTTGACATGTGTGCCAGATTGATTTATATTCCCTGATAAGATGGTAGAGTAAAGATTTATTTTACTTTGCACTCTTACAGCTTGGATTATTATTCATACTTTATTTTGCAAATTGGTGGTAACCCAACTGCAGCCAAATCAAGAGTTCACATGCCAAGTTTTGGTCTGAAAAAGTTTTTGCATCCAACATATACTTGGCCACCTAAATAAGGAGATTGAATAATAGAAGAGAAAAGAAAGTGTTTTATGTACTCTGGAGGTCAAAAACAGATGTGAGTAGGGTTCTCATGGAGTGTGACCAGCTAACATCTGGTAATCCCTAATGCATTTCACTGTCCATATGTAAGTTTCCTCCAATGTTTAATATCAACTGCTATTCAGGA
Organism: Manis pentadactyla; assembly: GCF_030020395.1. Lineage (NCBI taxonomy): Eukaryota > Metazoa > Chordata > Mammalia > Pholidota > Manidae > Manis > Manis pentadactyla. Next base: position 83,660,539 of record NC_080026.1, read on the forward strand.
ACATAGTGACTTGCACAAAATAAAATTATAGATATCAAGGACAAAGCCAGAAAATTACTGTGTACTTGGCATCCATCCTTTCTGGGCAAGGACTTCATATTCTTTCTGTTGATGCTATGTTTAATAAAGCTATGTGATTGGTTAGGTTTTGATTAACTTGAATGTGTTTGGTTTTGTCTCTTTTCTATTACTCGGTGGCAAAATAAATGAAACATAAAACCTGCTTATTTTCATCACAGAACTCTGGTTTCTTCTATGTAATCTGAAGAAAAATGGAGAAGATGTCCCCAGAAGGACTAATTGTGCTACAGTGGGGGAGGAAGGCGAGAAAGGGGTGGGGAAGAAGGTGGATAATTTAGCCTATTTTCTTCTCCTGGCACAGTCTGAATTTTGGTTCCTTTTCAAACAACTCCAGTCTGCAAAGCCCACTCCTACAAATTTCAGAATTTATAAGGAAATTTGCAGAGGGAAAGGTCTTCATTTCTGACCAGAAAGGTTAAAAATATGAAGGACATGTAAGGCTAATGAAAAAGAAGTTATGATTGCCATTGCTAAAGGCAGCAATTAAGACTTGACATTTTCTCCAACATATCCATAGATGCATAATGCAATTATAAATTAACAGTAATCTAGACATTCCTTTGGCAGAACACTGCTGACCCACAGAATTGATCATTAGTAAGTAATTCAGAGATGATGACAAGGCATCAACTTGTGTACCTACTCAGGTCTTCTGGCACTTGCTGCCAGGAATAGGAGGCATTAGAATTATTCTAAAGCTCTTCACAAGCTCAGTTGGGAAGTGCCTCCTTCCTAGATTTTGGGGTGTCTGCCAGGGCAGTGGACAAGGAAAGTAACAGCACATGAACTACTTTGTTACCATCTCTGATTTAACTAAAATAATTTGTCATGGTAAGATCTGTTTCCTAAGATTTGGGAATTTTTCATTCAAGATAAACCCACAGGAAAAAATGCCTATGTATATTATGCAGTAATAGTAATAAATCTGATCATATGATGATGGTTATATCTTTAGAACTTCCTTGCATGTGTCATCTTATGAGATGGAAGGGGGATGTATTTTTATCCCCATTTCCAAATGAGGAATTGGATTTCAGTTAAGTGATTCATCTTAGTAAATAGAGAAATTGGGAAACATTTTGTAGTCACTTGAATATTTTGTAATCACTCAAATTTCTGACTCAGATTAAGAGTCAGAAAACTGTGGGAACCATGACTAGGATTACTAAATTTGCAACAACAAAATATAAACATGATGACACAGGAAACAGTTATAATCCATATATTTACAAATGATTGTAAGTGACACGTGGGAGGTAGCTGACCTTTGAAATGCATGAATGACTGTTAGAGTTCTCCAGAAAAAGATGACATTTTGTATATAGAAAGAGATTTGTTGTAAATAATTGGTTCATGTGATTATGGAAGCTGGCAAGTCCCAAATCTGCAGTCCATGTCCCAGCTGGAGTCTGAAAAAAAAGAATATCAGGCTGCAGTAGAACCAAGGAGAGCAGATGCTCCAGTTTGAAGGCCACCGAGCAGGAGAATTCAGCTTTTTGTTATATCCAGGCTTTCAACTGATTGGATGAGGCTCACTCACATTATGGAGTGCACTCTACTCAGTTTACCAATTTGAATGTTATTCTAATCCAAAAACACTCTCTTAGAAAAACCCAGAATGATGTTTGACTAAATATCTGGGAACCCCATGGCCCAGTCAAGTTGACACATAAAAGTTAATCATGACAAATCCACCCCTTGTCAGCTTGTCACCCATCAACTCCTCCTTAAACCATTCTCAATCTTCAAACAAAGCAAATAACAAGGTTATCCTTCTGCCTAACATGATAAACTATCCTGTGTACAACGACAACCACACTAACACTTTTCCCAGAAGATGATGCATAGTCCTTGAGCTACATTTTCTCTTCTCCTTGATATCTCATAAATTCAAGTACTATCCAGGGTAGAATGCTGTATCTTGAATTGTGTCCCCTCAACTCACATATTGAGGACCTAACCCTCAGTGTGACTGTGCTTGGAGATAAGGCTTTTAAGGAGGTAATTAGGTTAAATGAGGTCACAAGGGTAGAGCCCTCATCCAGTAGGAATTGTGTCCTTATAAGAAGAGGAAGAGAAACCAGAGATCTCTCCCTCTCGATCTATGCTTGCAGAGAGGAAAGATCATGTGAGGACCCAGTTAGAAGGCAGCTATCTGAAATCCAGGAAGAGAGATCTCACCAGAAACCAGCCCTGCGGGCACCTTAATCTTGGAGTTCCAGCCTCCACAACTGTTAGAAAGTAACTGCCTGGTGTTAAAGCACCCAGTGTGTGGTATGTTGTCATGGCGACCTAAATTACCTTCTAACAATGACCAAAGTCTTATCTGAGATATTTGTTACTATCACAGAAAAGGGAATTTATTTAAAGTATATCAGTCCAATAAAAATTGTCCGCATGTGCTAACCCATTCTGTTCCAGTCTCAGCACAGACACTAAATGAGACTCCTTTTTAAAGGAAATCGGATGACACACTTTCCTGTTATTTTGAGGGCTGGATTATATATTGTAGACCACTACAATCTTGCCATTCTGTGTCAAAAGCAGCATGGTGAAGTCGCCAATAGCAGGGGGATGCCTGGGAGAAAGAGAGGAGGCAGTCATTCAGTTTTATTGAGTGCTTCCCATATGTTAAGCCTTAGAGATGCAAGGGGAAAGACACAGTCTCTACCCTCAGGCAGTATTCTAATGAGTGACCTAGGTTCTAGGGTGAGCTTATAGTATTTCTTCCTCTGAATCTTTAAAGTTGTAATGATAAAAATTTGACTTTAAAAAACTTATTGGAGGTTCAAGCAGAAAGCCCAGCTATTCATATAGCCTTAACTAGAGGTCATTCCTCCCTGACTAGGGAAAGTATTTGATTTTTTAATTACCAGATTTGCCTATCAGTAGGTTAGCAGAGGCCATGGCATGGCTACCCTGACATCTTGACATTGTGTTACAAGCTGAGTTGTGAAGACTTTGTTGCAGTCTGGGGAGTTTCCCATCAAAGCATATCTAGAAGATAAACTAAACTAACAAAGACAGTGTCTGGCATCTGTGTGTGTGTGCGTGTGTGTTGTGCTTTGTATTATGCTACACAACCAACTTCTAGGACCCTAATTTGTTGCAAGATCCCAATGTTTGTAAGGAGGTGGTTTTCATTCTTTGGGCAAAACTACTTTTTGACATATTTGAAATATTTTCAATGTTAATATAACACCTTTATGCTGTCTTACAGAAAAGCCAAACAAAGGGTGTTCTGCAGCAACACGAGGGTTTCGATTTTTCACTGTACTGCATTCATAGATTTTGAAGATGACCTATGAAGCTGTAAATAAAAGCAATACAGTTTTTCTGTGAAACAATTTCTAAACTTTCCAATAGGTGCAATGTTAGATTCATTTAATAGATTGGTACAGACTTTCCTTGGGGAAGCTGAAAGTTTTTGGTTTTTTTCTCCTCTTCTGAATCAAAAGTTGATAATGCAGAAATATTGCACAAATATCATGACCACAGCATCTTTTCTTTTTATTGAACAGTAGTTGTGGCATGAAAAGTAACTTTCTTAAGAAAATTGTGGAGACTTCACAGCAATGGCTAAAGCCATTTGGACTCTCCAAATTACCTAATGGAATAGGAACTTTAATGCCTTTAGATGAGTCATATTTTTTTTTCTTTGAAGACTCTGGTGCAGAACTTTCCGGCTCATAATATTTTGCATTGAACAAGAAATTGACTGCAGCTCTAACTACTTCTTCTATTCAAAACCTTAATGAAAGGAAAAACATTGGGATTTTTTTAACAAACCCCAAATCCAAGAATGACACCGATGTTGCCTTTGTTTCCCATAGAGCCCTAAGAAAAATCATATATCAACACAGCTTCTGCTAAGTTACTAACTGCTATCAAGTCTATGCCCTTCTAACAGCAATAGCAACACATTCCCAAAGTTGTGGCAGCAAAATGCGTAATGAGGGATGAGGAAGCAGTATAGGTTAACACACAGTGGTACTCCTAACAAGTAATTCAAGCAGCTTCAAAAACAGTCTTTTATGAATTGACCCAATCTAATTTTGAGTCAAGAGCATTCAAAACAATTTTTACCATTTTCTAAAGCTACTGAGAGTTGAAAATGTAGTCACAGATAAATATATTAATGGAATTAGTTAAAAATTGTTTATAATAAGTGAGTCTTGGTATGGCTGATCAATAGACCTATCAAGAAGTATGAAACACAGAGCTGAGGCCTGGACGTGCTAACAGTCCCCACATCTCAAACTGCCTCTCTACCCTTCTGCCTCACGTGCACACGCACGCACTCCCAGTACCACCCCACAAGGAGCTACTCAAACTTGCTTCAGAGGGGAGCATCCATGGTGGATCAACATCACCACATAAATAGCCAGGGAAAGAGCCCCAGACCTTCAGGTCTGGCATTTTCAGAGACAATCATCTTCATAAGGGCTCTGACCCTCAGACAGGACAGAGGGAGTGTCCGTTATATGTAGGACAACCATCCACCCCGAGGGACATGGGGAAAGACTCTTTTGGTGACTTTATCGACTAATGGAGAGCCACAGGTAGAGAAAACTTGGGACGTTTGAGTTCCTTATGTCTTAAACCACATTAGATCAAGATTTGTTCACGATTACAGAGAAAACGAAGGTTTAGACCCTTCACTGCTAGCTTGATGGGCCATCTGCTCTTTTTCTTTACCTTTTTGTCTGTTTTGTCCAGGATGCTTCATTTTTAAACAAGAAAGGACAAAAGTGAATCTATTTAAGTTTTTCCTATACTTTTCATAGCAAAAGGGAGAAGTCATTTGAAATTCTGCACCCCAATCAAATATTGTCCCTATAAATTACGACTTGTGCTTTGAGGTCAGAACCCATAGTGGCAATAGTTTAATTCTGGAAAAATAATGCAAAGAGAAGGAGAATGGAGTTGAGGACTCACCTCATGCAAAGATCAACCAGCCCAGATGTCTATAGTAATTAGTAAAGATATTGATTCTTATGTTTACTTTAAATATAAAACAAAGTTGACTTACATATACACATATGTATGCATATATAAATATATATGAATGAGGAATTTCTCTCTATAGATAGATGTGTATATAAATGTATATATAGATATATGTATATCATAAATATATATATGTTAAGTAACAGCAGGAGGCAGCAGAAGAGAAAAGTAGGAGCATTTATTTCTTCTGATCCCTCATGTCTCACTCCATTTCTGCCAATGACTATCTTCTGGGATTACAACTTCCACCAGATGGACCTTGTTGCACTACTCAAAGCTTTATCTGAGCTCCTTGTTTTTGTCCCTACATGTAGGCTTAAAGGAGACAGCTTCTCAGTGTTGCCAGTCCCTGGGTGCTTCAGCACTCTGCATTGGCTCCTTTAATTCTACCCACACCTTTGTAAACTGTTTCTCATTAAATATGTCTCAGCTAACCTTTTAAGGGTGCCAGCTCTCTCATGATGTAACCCTGACTCTGCTAGGAGTTGAGTCCATGTTGATCTTCCTACCAGACAGCCAAGTGAAGATATAAACAGGCAAACAAAAAAATGAGTCTGGAGAAACACTAAGGCTGTGAAAGCTTGGGCTGCAGAAAATATTTAAGGGTCTTCAACATACAGATGCAGAAGGGAATAGTTAGGACCTTTTGTACTGCAGGAAACAGCATCTCCTCTTGCTGACCTACCTCACATCTTGGATTCATGGCAGTCCTGGACTGCTCTATTCTCACATTCAGGAAGCCTGACATCTAGAATTAAAAACTGAACTACTTATCCTCTTTCTTCTAAGTGTCTGTCAAGACCAACCTCCCCATGTTTCATATCACCATTCACCTTAGTTATCAACAGAAGCCCAAACTTACCAAGCACCAGTCTTTGCCAGGACTCTCATTGCTGCTGTGCACATCCCCATGACATGACTCTCCTTGCTGTGTGCACATCCCTGTAACATGAGCTGATTTTCCCCTTCCTTTCCAACTCTTTTACTTTAAGCAATTTTAGATTCATTTTATAAATCTATTATTTAGTCTATGCCCATGATGGACTATTAAAAAATGTCTAACATTTGTCCAAGAAGAGCATAGAATAAATACACTTAAGCCATTTGTTCATAATTATAATAGACACAATACACTTCATCATTTAGCAAACCACATAATAAACATTTGGCCATAGGTACAATGAGCCAAATTATGCTGACAAATTTTTTAGTCTTTTGCACTGATATATATGGCTATAAACAGTCAATTGGACCTATGAATACTACCAGTTAAGTTTAATTAGTTCTCTGTGCAGAATCTCAGGTTTTAACTCTGGATAATTTTGGATAAATTTTTTTTAATTCCACAGGAAGTTTGTTTTAGGAATTGACCTAGAATATCCTCTGAGAGAAAAATGGGAACAAAAATGAGAAAAAAGAGTTTGAAAAGATTAGTTACTCTGTAAAAAGCCAATATGATTGTAGAAGTATTAAAATCCCTGTAGGAGATTTACAGAGAAGTCTGCCCTGGATTAGAATTTGATATCAAATAACTTAACTGAAGTCATACAATTTCTGTGCCATTTGTAGTTGAGTTAATAGCATATGTTCCTAGAGGATTAGAGCCAATGATTAAGGAAATTAGGTTTTGTTTGAATTTAATTTTGTTATATAAAGCTGCTACTATAATTTACAGCTTTGATATTTAATATTTAATAACCCAGATCTTAGAAGAGTACTAGATATAGCTGTGTCATTATGCCTTGAAATATTATTCCCATAAGTCATTTATATTTGCTGGCTGATAAAGATTTTCATCAACTAGATGGACTCAACATGAGTCCACTAATAAAGCCAGTGCAGCTTTACACTTTGCTTAGTCCCTTGTACGTTTCCACTCCATTTCCCACACCTGAATCTTACTGAATCATAATTTATCTGGCCGGTCAATTGTCATAATAAAGAAACACTGCAGTCTTTACTTCAGCAACCAGCTATGGGAATGACTCAACTCTGCCTTTCTCTCACATTTTATGTATCTGTGGCTGTTAGTCATTAAAAATCCTGGGAATTTCTCTGTAAATATAGCCTCCTCAATATTTTTCTTTTGTTGTTTTGCCACGTTTTTTCCCTATCCATCTGCTTGACTTTTTCTTCTTTTCCCTCCATATTTTGGAAGCTCTATAGTAATCATTCCAATTTCTTCCATGTACATATCTATATCTCTTTGTAAAAATTTAATTTTTCTTTTTCTCTGATTTACAAAATTTAATTCTAAATTTTTGATCCTATTGACTTTTTGCTTTTATTTCCAAACATTCCTAATTTTTGTTCCCTGTATGAGAATACTGATAACTACTCAAACTACTCTTCTCTTTTAGTATGTGTGATTTAAAACTTTGATCTTTTTTATTCATATGTGTTTTATTGTCCTTAAAAATACTGAGAACCTTTCCCACCATCACTCTTCTGGTTAGTTTTGTTCTTCTCACTCATTTTTACTCCCTAGTTTAGGCTCCCTTCAAAAACAGGCCAATCAGCCCTTCAGAAAATTCACAAAGCACAATCTCTAACCTCAAAGAATTTTAGAGGACTGATCAGAGGACTTACTCAGGAATACCTACTTTAAATAAATAAATATATATATTCTTTAGGTAGGTAGCCGAGAGTAGAAATTAATAATAAAGATGAAATATTTAAAGTTTTGGCCAACACTTAAACATGCAAGTTGAAACATGGGAGTTTGTTTGAAGGAAATAAAGAAATGGTTTAGTACATTCTAAGAAATGAGTTTTCCTTGTGCTTTCCTGCCAGCCCTCTAAACATTCCAACTTGATGAGTGCATTTAATAGTAATAATAAAGCATGATGATTAAGGATGTGTGTTCTGGAGCTAGATGGCTGGCTGACAATCCTGGCTCCAATTCTTTAAAGCTGTGTGACTTTGGACTTAACCTCTCTGTGCCTCAGTTTTCAGATATGTAAAATAAGGATAAAAATAGTACTCTTTTGACAAAGTTGTTGTGTTAATATATGTAGAATGCTTAGAATCATGTCTTGGACCTGATAAGTGCTCAATAACTGTTAGATATTGTTGTTTACTATTATTTTGTTATTGCTACTGAAGCACTAACTAGTAGGAAATAGATCAAAGTGAACACTAAAAAATAAACTAGTCTTACTGCCATAAATGTAAAGTAATTTACCTAATCTATATCTTTTAACATGTTTTTTGCTATATTTCTGTAGTTAAAAATTCATAGGTATTCTGTGGAGTAGTCCCCAATAACACATACCAAAGTCACCAATCCAGTGTCAACAGTCATGCTTCCTATCTCAAGAGTAACACATATGAAGAGCTGCAGGAAAACCCCAAATCCAGTATATCTGAGAATGCAAAGTCTATTTTCTTATATGTATGTATATATACTTGAAGAGGTGAGCGCTTCAATCCTGAAAGCTTGAGGCTCCAGTGGTTGTTAAAAATTCCAACTCAATAACTAGAGAAATAGTGTGTTTGCCCTAATATAAAAGCAAAACCATAAAGCAACATCAGAACAAAAGATCCCAGAACTCAGATTATAGTTACCTAATTGATCTGAAGAGAATGCATCTAGAGCTGGTATGCAGAAGGAACTGACCTCCACCCAGTTAGGAAATTAAGAACTGAAGAGAGTAACTGGAACAAAATTTCTAATCCTTTATATCTAGTACAAAGGAAAGGAAGGAGCAAGCTCATTATGTTCCAGTGAATCATGGAATAAACCAGAACATTTCATTAAAAAGAAGGTTGACCAAGGAGAGAAACAAATTCAATTTTCTCTAGCTGTTTTCTCTTATTCACAAACTGGACTCCATAGAATACTGGGAAAGGGTGAAAATCTACATGATGACTCATACCAAATAAAACATCTTCAGTTAAATGGGATTACAGACAGAATCTGCAAGACATAGAAATATAGCAGCAAGGGCTATGAGAAATGTAGTTTTAAGTCATCAGGTGGAGAGAGGAATAGAGTGGCTAATGATGGGCATTCCTGGTAGCAAGATTGTCAGTAATAAAAAAGTAGTAGAACCAGAGTCAAATCCAGGTCTACTATGAAATTACTTTCAGTTACATAAAACACTCTGAATAGCACAATAATTATAAGGTTTTAGGCATTGCCAGTATTTTTGAATCAGAAAAGTTAAGTGTGAGTCACATCTATGCCATTTATTAACTCCATGATTTTGAACAATCATTAAGCTTGCTGAGCCTCATTCTTTCCATAGGAAAGTAGAAATAAAGTATTTACACACTACCACTTTTAGAGTTATAAGAGTTAAATGAAATCATACCTTGATACATAAAACACTATTGGCATGCAAATTATAAATATCATTCAACTTTTGCTTGATTTTCCATTGGTGAGGATATTACTGCTTTATCATATTATTTATGAACAGCTCTAATTGTTAAATGGAAATGTCTCTTCAATATATGAAAAAAAATCTAAGTCCTGCACTGGTCCTGGCTATATCCCCTGGTACATCAGAATTAAATTTAATCAATGGAATTTCTTCAGATAATAAAAGATAGCTATCATGATACTCTTTAAGTTTTCTATTCTGTGTATTAAAGAGGAAAATTCAAGGGTTTTCAAGGATGGGTTAATTCAGTTATATAATGACATCAGAGCTCAGGATTGTGCCTGGTTCCATTATCTACTCAAAATATGATGCAGTTTCTAGACTCTGGAAATCCTAACCATTCTCTTCTAGATTCCCTTGAGTGTGTTCCTATCTTTCTCAGAAGCTGGTGCCTATAACTGTGGCAGGCCCTTACTTGCCTATCCCATACACATCCCCACTCTAGGTGCCCCTTCTCTTTGCCAGCAAAAGCCTGTTTTGTTCAGATATTGGAGGGTAGTGTGCTCAAGAAAAGCAGGTCCCGCCCCACCACCCACTTGACTCACGGGCTGAATATTGATTAGTTTAAGTCAGTCAAGGCAATTTCATTACCCTGGCACCTTCATGGGCATGTGTTACAGTTTTGGCCACTGAGATTCAAAAGGATGTTTTCAGGAGGGCTTTCAGAAAAGTTCTACTCACTCTTTAGAAAAGAGCCAAGACCAGGAGTCTGCTGATGGCCCGACCCAGCCTTCCACCCCCCTGAGGTGACCTGCTGCTGTAACAGCTGCTTGCTGGCACTCTCGGAGTTCTCCATCTCAAGTGCCTCCATTTCTTCTCTTCCTGAAGGTCCAATGCTGAGGTGGGGGAGGAGGAGTTTAAGCAGCTTCCCTCTAAGCCTCAATTAATAGCAAATGGGATTTAATGGAATTAGGCAGTTCAACTTCACCATATTCTGTTGGAACGTTTCTGAAATGCCTTCCACACAGTTTCTCAGAGGATTGCAACAGAGTTATGGTTGTCCACAGCAGAAACCCACTTATTAACTAGCACACCCTTTGCTGGCTTTTATTCCTTCCTTGTCTCACTTTTTTCCCCTTCAAATTTGCTTTCTTTGACCTTGCGGTCACTTTCTAAATAAACTACATGTGCCTAAGGTCTTGCTTCAGAGTCTGTTTTTGAGGAACCCAAATTAAGATAAGTTGTGTATTCTGTCACCCGTAGCTGAAAACCTTCTGGTGTAAAAGTGTAAGGATAGTGCCGTCTAATAGAACTTTTCTGCAATGGTAGAACTGCTCCATAATGGTGGCCACTGGCCACATGTGGTATAGGGTATGTGACATGTGACAAATGTGACCGTAAGAAACCGAATTTTCATTTCATTTCATTTTGATTCATTTAAATTGAAATAGCCACATGGTGCTAGGGGCTACTATATTGGACAGTGCAGCTCTGGATGCATTGCAATGAAGACCATGCCAATAAATGGAAATGCATCCATTTCCAATGAAAGATTGAATCCCTGTTTTTCTTAAACATCAGATTTACAGTCCACAACCATATATTTTCCACAATGAAGAATTGTGTTAGGCTAGGATTTGTGAAGAATACAATGATGAGTAACATAAACAGCTTCTCCCTCCCAAAACTTGGTCTAGTCAGGGAAACATACATACATAAAAATATATAAAAGCCAGATACATGTTGCAAGAGTGGTATAAACAAAGTCTTGTGGGAAACAAAAGTCTGCATAATTAATTTATGCTGTGGAAATCCAAGAATACTTCACTGGGGTATCATTTGAGCTAAGTATTGAAAATGAATACAGTGTCTTTAGAGAGGGACAGAAGGATAATTACGTTTATACCTGATAGAGCAAAGAGACATAGGGAAGCAGTACAAACAAGAAAAGTTATAATGCAGGCAGTATAATAAAGCTGGGCTCCAGAACAAAACTCTAGGTGAGGTCTAGAGTACACAAAACTTTGAATTTCTTATTAACATACACAGATTTTATATTCTATGAGAGATAGAGAGTCATCAAAGGGATGAGCTTGGGTGATGAGGATGGTATTGTCAATGACATAATTGGTTATAAATAGGAGTAATTGAAGACATAGAAATCAGTTAGAAATTTACATTAGTCCATGTAACAAATGATATTGACCTGAACTTTGTCCAAAGCATTGAGAATAAAAACAAGATGCAAGTTTAAACACATCTCACAGGCAGACATAGTAGGTCCTGACTACAAACTGAAAGTAGGCTATGAGAGAGACGAGCTGCAGATGGCCCCAAGAAAATAAAGGATGATTGGGTTTTAGGAATGAGGATGTATTGACATGAAAGATATTCAGCAGACATTTGGATGTGCACGTAGGAGGCATTGATGGTCAGTTATGTCAAAAGAAGCAGAGTTTGAGTGGGAAGAAGAATGGGAGGAGGCACTTGAAATTTACTTGTAGATTAAAGAGGATGAGAAGAGCTTGGAAAATCCAAAGTAAAGCAAAGGACAGGATTTTTCGCTTTTTTTTTTAAAAGAATCACATTATGCTTTTGTAGTTAATGTTGAGAAAAAATGGCCAATTTTTTCCTTGTTGATTTGAGCTATTATTCCAGGCTCCTGAGTTTATTTTTGACCCCCAGTCATTGCACAGGGAAGTTACTCAGTTTTTCCAATTGTTTCATTTTGTATTTTTAGCCTGAGAAAATTTTTTAAGATATAAAATAATTGAATAAGAAGAAAGACTAGTCATCTTCCTGAAACAGGAAGTAGTATTGTAACAATTGTGTAGTGGATGCTGTGGCACCACCCACATTCCCCTTCAGGATCAGGCATCTCATTTCCAGAGTTTGAGAGTGTTGGCTACTGAGAGCTCATAACTGAGTCCTCCAGCAGCTGTCTTGGCCATGCCCATTACACCTCCTCCTTGGGGGTTCCCGTATCCATTGACTGGTTGATGTAGCCCCTTTGTTTTAATTCTGGTCAGTTTGGGAGAATCATCCCAGCTCTACAGATCAATGCAGGATCAGCTGTAGCCTCCGTTGCAACTTCACTGCAGTTCAACTTCACCTTTGCATCCCTCACTCCTCACACGTGTCATCCCCACAAACACTCCCAAACTACCTGTGGGTAAATCTCCATCTTAATGTCTGTGTCCTGATGAACTCAACCTGAGATGAATTGCAAATCAAAATCTCAGCTGGTATTTTATGACTTGACAAAACCACTTTAGAAATCATTTAAAGTATCAAGATTCTTTTCACATTTGGAAAAGATTAATGAGGATGACTTTTTTTAAGTTATGTTAATTTAATCAGCATGGCACAAGTGCAACAATAAAGAGACAAATGAGTAGATGACAATAGATATCTCAGAACAGATCCTACTATACACAAGAATTTATTATATTATCAAGGCCACTGATATCACAAAAATATGATCAAGATTAATGGTAGAACAAACCAAAGAGGAAGGGACAGATTATTCAGTAAATGGAGCTGGGATAACAGGATGGGAAAAAGAAATTTAATTCTTGTATCATGTATTGCAATACATCCCAGATGGATTGAAAATGTTCACTCAATTTCACTAATAATCAAGGAAACAAATGTAAACATCAATGAGATACTCCTTGTAAAAAATGAATAGAGGAAACTCTGTATAAAATGGGAAGCCTTCGGGTGGGAGGGAACTCTTACACACCTACCACTCCTTGCAGCCTGCAAAACCAGCAGGAAGAAGGAAGATCATTCTTATCTTGACAAGGGAGGATGAATTCCAAGTTGGAATTGTACCTCCTGCTTTTAAGAAAAAGAATCTCTCCCCCAATAATAATCACTAACCAAGCTTTGCACCCAACAAGAAATCACCACAATCTCGAACCCCTGTTCTTCTCCAATGAACTTTTGTTCAAAACAGCACTTCTCAAACTTCCTACTAAAACCTAATAAAAGCTCACCTTCTCTTTGCCTCTTTGGTTTGCCATAATTGGCTTGTCCCAAATTGCAATTCTTCTCTTATTCCCAAATAAAGTCATTTTGATAGTAAAGTGACTATTTTAATTTTAAGATTGGCATATCATTTTGCTTGTCATATTGGTGGAAAGAGTGCAATGATGAGGGCATGAGGGTAAAAGAGTACTCTGATATGCAGCTGGTAGAAATGTAAATTATTATAGCTTTTGAAGAACAATCTGATATTTACTATGAAAAAAGTTTTTAATGCTTATTTGATTTAACTTAGTAAACTTTTCATTAAAGAATATAAAATACTGAATACACCAATCAAAAGACACAGAGTAATAGAATAGATAAAAAAAACAAGACCCATCTATATGCTGCTTACAAGAGACTCATCTCTAACCCAAAGACAGACACAGACTAAAAGTGAAGGAATGGAAAAAAATATTTCATGCAAACAATAGGGAGAAAAAAGCAGGTGGTGCAGTACTTGTATCAGACAAAATAGACTTCAAAACAAAGAAAGTAACAAGAGATAAATAAGGACATTACGTAATGATAAAGGGATCAGTCCAAGAAGAGGATATAACCATTATAAATATCTATGCATCCAACACAAGAGCATGGACATATGTGAAACAAATACTAACAGAATTAAAGGAGGAAATAGAATGCAATGCATTCATTCTAGGAGACTTCAACATACCACTCACTCAAAAGAACAGATCAACCAGGCAGAAAATAAGTAAGAACACAGAGGCTCTGAACAACACACTGAAACAGATGGATCTAACAGACATATACAGAACTCTACACCCAAAAGCAGCAGGATACACATCCTTCTCAAGTGCACATAGAACATTTTCCAGAATAGACCACATACTAGGCCACAAAAAGAGCCTCAGTAAATTCAAAAAGATTGAAATTCTACCAACCAACTTCTCATATCACAAAGGTATAAAACTAGAAATAAATTGTACAAAGAAAACAAAAAGGCTCACAAACACATGGAGGCTTAACAACATGCTCCTAAATAATCAATGGATCAATGACCAAATTAAAACAGAGATCAAGCAATACATGGAAACAAATGACAACAACAGCACAAAGCCCCAACTTCTGTGGGACGCAGCATAGGCAGTTCTAAGAGGAATGTATATAGCAATCCAGGTCTACTTAAAGAAGGAAGAACAATACCAAATGAATAATCTAAAGTCACAGTTACTGAAACTAGAAAGAGAAGAACAAATGAGGCCCAAAGTCAGCAGAAGGAGGGACATAATAAAGATCAGAGAAGAAATAAATACAATTGAGAATAATAAAACAATAGAAAAAAATCAATGAAACCAAGAGCTGGTTCTTTGAGAAAATAAACAAAATACATAAGCCCCTAGCCAGACTTACTAAGAGAAAAAGAGAGTCTACACGCATAGACAGAATCAGAAATGAGAAAGGAAAAATCATGATGGACACCACGGAAATACAAAGAATTATTAGAGAATACTATGAAAATATATATGCTAACAAGCTGGATAACCTAGAAGAAATGGACAACTTTCTATAAAAATACAACCTTCTAAGACTGACCAAGGAAGAAACAAAATCTAAGCAGACCAATTACCAGCAACGAAATTGAGTTGATAATTAAAAAACTACACAAGAACTAAACTCCCAGGTCAAATGGATTCACCACTGAATATTACCAGCCATATAGAGAAGATATAATACCCATTCTCCTTAAAGTTTTTCAAAAAATATAAGAGGAGGGATTACTTCCAAACTCATTCTATAAGGCCAGCATCACTCTAATACCAAAACCAGGCAAAGTTACCACAAAAAAAGAAAATTACAGACCAATATCCATGATGAACAGAGATGCAAAAATACTCAACAAAATATTAGCAAATTGAATTAAAAAATACATCAAGAGGATCATACACCATGATCAAGTGGGATTCATCCCAGGGATGCAAGGATGGTACAACATTCCATAATCCATCAACATCATCCACCATATAAACAAAAAGAAGGACAAAAACCACATGATCATCTCCATAGATGCCGAAAAAACATTTGACAAAATTCAACATCCATTCATGATAAAACTCTCAACAAAATGGGTATAGAGGGCAAGTACCTCAACATAATAAAGGCCATATATGACAAACCCAAGGCCAACATCATACTTAACAGCAAGAAGTTGAAAGCTTTTCACCTTAGATCAGGAACAAAACAGGGATGCCCACTCTTCCCGCTTTTATTCAACATAGTGCTGGAGGTCCTAGACAAATCAGACAAAACAAAGAAATACAAGGCATCCAGATTGGTAAAGAAGAAGTCAAACTGTCACTATTTGCAGATGACATGATATTGTACATAAAAAGCCCTAAAGACTCCACAACAAAACTGCTAGAACTAATATCTGAACTCACCAAAGTTGCAGGATACAAAATTAATACACAGAAATCTGTTGCTTTCCTATACACTAATGATGAGCTAGCAGAAAGAGAAATCAGGAAAACAATTCCATTCACAATTGCATCAAAAAGAATAAAATTCCTAGGAATAAACCTAACCAAGGAAGTGAAAGCTCTATACCCTAAAAACTACAAGACAATCTTAAGATAAATTAAAGAGGACACCAACAAATGGAAACTCATCCCATGCTCTTGGGTAGGAAGAATTAATATTGTTAAAATGGCCAACCTGCCTAAAGCAATCTACAGATTCAATGCAATCCCTATCAAAATACTATCTTCAACGAAGTGGAACAAGTAGTCCTAAAATTCATATGGAACCACAAAAAACCCCGAATAGCCAAAGTAATCCTGGGAAGGAAGAATAAAGCAGGAGGGATCTTGCTTCCCAACTTCAAGCTCTATTACAAGTTACAGTAATCAAGAAAATCTGGTACTAGCACAAGAACAGACCCACAGACCAGTGGAAGAGAATAGAGTCCAGATATAAACCCAAACATGTACGGTCAATTAATATACAATAAAGGAGCTATGGATATACAATCGGGAAATGACAGCTTCTTCAACAGGTGGTGTTGGCAAAATTGGACAGCTACATGCAAGAGAATGAAACTGGATCATTGTCTCACCCCATACACAAAAGTAATTCGAAATGGGTCAAAGACCTGAATGTAAGTTATGAAACCATAAAACTCTTAGAAAAAAACATAGGCAAAAATCTCTTGGACATAAACATGAGCAACTTCTTCATGAACATATCTCCCTGGCTAAGGGAAAAGCAAAAATGAACAAATGGGACTATGTCAAGCCAAAAAGCTTCTGTACAGCAAAGGACACCATCAATAGAAAAAAAGGCATCCTACAGTATGGAAGAATATACTCATAAATGACATATCAAATAAAGGGTTGACATCCAATATAAAGAGGTCATGCACCTCAACAAACAAAAAGCAAATAATCCAATTAAAAAGTGGGCAGAGGATCTGAACAGATTCTTCTCCAAAGAAGAAATTCAGATGGCCAACAGACACATGAAAAGATGCTCCACATCGCTAATCATCAGAGAAATGCAAATTAAAACCACAATGAGATATCACCTCACACCAGTAAGGATCGTCACCATCCAAAAGACAAACAAAAACAAATATTGGCGAGGATGTGGAGAAAGGAGAACCCTCCTACATAGCTGGTGGGAATGTAAATTAGTTCAACCATTGTGGAAACCAGTATGGAGGTTCCTCAAAAAACTAAAAATAGAAATATCATATAACCCAGGAATTCCACTCCTAGGAATTTACCCTAAGAATGCAGCAGCCCAGATTGAAAAAGACAGATGCACCCCTATGTTTATTGCAGCACTATTTACAATAGCCAAGAAATGGATGCAACCTAAGTGTCCATCAGTAGATGAACAGATAAAGAAACAGTGGTACATATACACAATGGAATATTATTCAGCCATAAGAAGAAAACAAATCCTACCATTTGCAACAACATGGATGGAGCTAGAGGGTATTTTTCTCAGTGAAATAAGCCAGGTGGCAAAAGGTAAGTATCAAATGATTTTACTCATCTGTGGAGTATAAGAACAAAGAAAAAACTGAAGGAACAAAACAGCAGCAGATTCACAGAACCCAAGAATGGACTAACAGTTACCAAAGAGAAAGGGACTAGAGAGGATGGGTGGGAAGGGAGGGATAAGGGGGAAAAGGGGGCATTATGATTAGCAGACATAATGTAGGGGGGACAACACAGGGAAGACTGTACAACACAGAGAAGACAAGTAGTGATTCTATAGCATCTTACTTTGCTGATGGACAGTGACTGTAATGGGGTTTGTGGGGGGGACTTGATAATGGGTGGAGTCTAGTAACCATAATGTTGCTCATGTAATTGTAGATTAATAATACCAAAAAAAAAGAATATGAAATACTCAGAATTACATGTGTATATATGATAAAGTTCACAAATCTTGAGTTTTTACAAATTTATACACTGTACACATGTGAAAATGAATATATACAATCACATAACCACCACACAAATCAAGATTTGAAATGTTTTTGGTGTTTTAGAATTTTCCCTGGTGTTCTATCCTGGATTATATTCTTCTTGCAACAAATGAGTAAGACAGACTGTATCCTCCCATGGAACTACTGGGGGAGACACACATTAAGTACACAATTATATAAATGACTATTGATAATCTATCAATATTGCAATGGAAAATAAGAAAGGTGAAAAGAGCAATACTACTTAGATTGGAAAGACTGAGGCAGGACAACTCAGAAGTAGTATTTAATGTGAAGAATGAGTCAGAGTTAGCCAGCAAAGAGAGTGGGGAGGGAAGAACATCCCAAGGAGAGGGAACAGTACTTGGCTTGAGCTGGGGAAGAGATTCAAGGACTTGAAAAATAAAAATGTCGTTAAACAGAAGAAAGGCAATGCAAGAGGCTGTATTTACAGGCAGGAACAATCCCTGCAGGGTGTTATAAACTGGTTGAAGATGTATATTTAACCTAATTGCAATGAAAAACTACTCAATGATATTAAAGGAAATTGCATTTTTAAATGATCATTGGGGGCCGTCGTGAAGATGACAGAATGTTGCTTGGCTAGAATTGTAGTTCTGCAGGTTGAGTGGAAGTTGGGAGACCACTTATTAAGCAATTGCAAGAGAAGATGATGACTTGGACCAGAAAAGTGGCTTGAAAGCAAAAAGAAATGGAGAATTCAGAAAGTATTTTGAAAGCTGCATCTACTGACCTCAGTAACTGATAGGACGAGAAGGATAAGGGCAAAGGAGATTTCATGTCACAGGAAAGTTTTGAAGGATATATATCAACCTACTGGATGCTATGTCTCCTTGTGTTTGGGTGGAGACAGATTTTCACTTTTTATTCTTTTACTTCAGACTAATAGTGGCAATGGTGGTGATGGTAGTAGTAACAGGTGGAGTTATTTAAATGAGCTTGTATTATATCCTGCAATTTATTTCATTGTTTAATGGAAATAAAAATAATAATAAAGAAAATGGTCTTAAATTTGATTTCATAAAATAATTTTTATTCATAAATGAAAGGTAGTTTAATCCATTGTGCAACCATGCTGGATCCTGTGCTACATCAGCACAGGAAACGGTCCAAAAGAAAAGACAGCTTCTGCCCCAGCCTTCCAAACAAGAGTCCTGAGATTCTCCGCTTGAACAACATAAGTCACACATTCCCTCCTGAATCAATAACTGAGGAATGGGATGGGAAGAGGGGTGAAAATAAAATATGCTAAGTGTCTTAAAGAAAAAAAACTAGAAGCAGTATTATAAATATGGGAATGGAATGAGATAATTTCTACATAAAAATACCAGATAAATTATTAAGGTTTGTGTGACACTTCCATACTAATGAACAGTCCGCAAACAAAGAAACAGAATTTTTTTCAAGCTTTATTGAGATTTAATTGACATATGCCATTGTATAAATTTAAGGTATGCAACACATTGATATGATACACTTATACTGCAAAATGATTACCTCCATAAGGTTAGCTAGCACCTGCATTATGCCACATAATTACTGTCTCTTTTTGTGGTGAAAACATTTAAAATCTGCTTTCTTAGCAACTTTCAAACATACAATAAAGAAATTATTCTTAGTTTATTAATAATTACTATTAACTATAATCACCATTCTTTCATTAGATACCCAGAACTTCCTCATCTTTTTAGTGAAAGTTTGCACCTTTTGACCAACACTTCCCCTCTCCCTCTGTCCCCCAGCCCCTGGTAACCACCATTCTAGTCTCTGTTTCTATGAGTTAGATTCTTTTAGAATACACATATAAGTGATATCATACAATGTTTGTCTTTCCTTACTTATTTCACTTGGCAGAATGCCCCCCACTTTCATCTATGTTGTGAAAAATGGCTACATGTCCTTTTTTATAGCTGAATAATATTCCTATTCACAACTTATTTATCCATTTGTCCATTCACAGACTCTTAATGTTGTTTCCATCTCTTGGCTATTGTGAATAAGGCTGCAGTGAACCTGGGAGGGAAGATCTCTTTTTGAGATCTTACTTTTAATTTCCTTTGGATTTATACCTAGAAGCTGGATTGCTGGATCATGATAGTTATATTTTTAACTTTTTGAGGAACCTCCATACTGTTTGCCATAGTAGCTATACCAATTTACATTTCCATGATTAGTGCAAAAAGGTTCCCTTTTCTCCACATCCTACCAACACTTGTTATCTCTTTTCTTTTTAATAATAAACATTCTAATAGGCATGAGGTCATAGCTCCTTTGATTCTGATTTCAATCTCCATGATTATTAGTGTGTTGAGCACCTTTTCATGTACCTCCCATTTGTATGTCTTCTTTGGGAAAATGTCTATTCAATTCCTCTGCCCATTTTTAAATCACATTGGTTTTTATGTTTTGTTTCATTTTTTGCTATTGATTTGTATGAATTCTTTATGTATTTGGTTGTTAGCCAAGCTGGGAGTGAGAGCTCACAGGAGAGGTAAGAGAAGCAGAGAGATGGGCCACCTCAAGCATCAGTTGCTGTGAGCTAAATTGTGTGAGTCTGGCAGTTAGGCAATATTGTATGTATGTCATTAAAATTTTCATATTCTTGGACTTGACCTTTTACTACAGGACTCCATTCTAATGAAATGAGCACAAATATGAAGAAATCTTTATGTTCTCTATGCAACCATTATTCACAACACATTAGAAAGAAAATAATGCATGACAATTGTAAATGGCATATCCATGACTATCATATAGTCATTTAAATTTACATGGAGAAATGCTTAAGCTATAATTTTAAATGAAAGTATGTTTTTATGTCTGCTTGATGCATTACCCTTCTATGACCCCTGCCTGTGCAGAGCATACATAGCCTTAGTCCAGCCAATATCAGCAACCACATTTCACGTAAGTATAGTGACTCCGTTTCAACCTTGGGCACTCTTTGGCAGGCCCATTTACATTCCTGTCTACTTTATCTTGTCTCTCAAATCTCCAGCCTTTCCATTTAAGATGGATTGCATTTGCTGTCTTCAGGAAACCTGAAGCAGAGTTCAGACACATTTGATTTCTGTAATCAAATTGACTTTATATTTGTAATAAGGAACATATTTCAGAAAAAAATTATTATACAGTTGGGACTGTGAGATAATCTGAAAATCTATTGAAAATAAAAAGAGGGAGGCAATAATGATCGGTGTAGATAGCAGAGAACATCAGCCTGCATGAATATTAGCGAAAAGGAGAGCTGAGATGTATCCAGTCAGTGTATCCAGTACCCTGCCCTGTGCCAGAAAGGCACTCCAAATCTGTTAATGACAGTATTTTAAGTTAGTTTTGTCTTCCCACCAAAAGTGTTTGAAGGTCCTTATCTGCTAACTTATTTGTGTAAAAACTTGCAGAGTATCCAAGAATGTATATTCGAAATGTATTTATTTTATTCCTAAAACAGCCAGCCTTGAGAACATTAGGCTGAAAAAGCAGACTGAGTAATGGGGAATGGGATTGGAGAGGGTCAGAGAAGACAGTCATTCTTTCATTTATTTGATACTTCATTTTTTACATTATAATTTGGTATTATTTTTTTTACCTTTTCCTTAATGGGTATGTGTCGATTTTTATTGAAAGTAAATATATAAAAGTATATTACTGGTTTACATAATCTTTCATTGTTTTTTATTTTATGGGTATTGGAGGAATGTATATATGTTCTTTATCTACATTTTAATCATGTTCAAACCCAAGGTGAGAATTTTCTGCTTAAAGCAAACACAAGGTTACTGCTGTTCGTGGCGCAGGCAGAAGAAGTAGTATTAGTAGCTATAAAAGCAGTAGCAGACCATTACATATGTTGGCTCAGCCTTTGTGGGTTTTAAATTGAGTTTCATTATCATCTTTGCCACCCCAAGTTGATACACATAACAAATTGGTGCAAATATTTGGGCTGGTAGTATATTATAATTTCAAGGGTGCTGTATTTCTCAATATAAAAAGATTAATAGTTTTTAATCATTTAGTTGATTTATTCTGATCAGTAAGCCTAACAGTAGGAGATGACTATAGGATCTTTTTATTTTATTTGTTTCATTGTCAATGACCTTTTCTTCAGAGAAGGTAAAACTGGAAAGGTATAGAAATAAAGTTCACTGTGTCCTTGGGACACGTTATAGTTTTGAAGTGGTTCTGAGTAGGAAATGTACTACAGTGGCTGAAAATGAAAATTGTTGCAAGGTCATCTGGGTTTCAAAAATTATTCTAATGAATCTTCAGCTTAATATAAATTTTATGTGAGTCACCACCTTATACTAATTCGTACTAACAGATGCTATCCCTAAATACTGTCATTTGATGGCAGTTAATAAGCCTTATAAAAATTTTGTTCCTAAGCAACTCACTTCCTGCTAAAGAAACAGTAAATCTTCACTTTAAACTAAAATTTCTGCTGAGACTGACACTTCAGGAGTTAAATTGGTGACCATTTTAGAATTGTGAATTTTAGCATCCATGAAGTCTGCTGGTTTGTTATTTTCATGTTGCTGTGAATCACTTCTGAACTGTCATTTCCTCTTGCTTTTCCTATCATTTCTAAAACTTTGCCATAGTCTGATACTCACTGGGATATTTAATACTCTGTTGTTTCTTTAGTGGCCAAGCCCTTTTCTATGACATGGAACTCGTCTATGCCCCCACCACCACCACCACCACCACCACCACCACCATCATCAATCAAGAAACACTTGCCCAGCACCTCCTCCAGAGCAGTCAGGGTAAGACCTCCTTTTCCTGTAAAAGGATCATACCTGTTCTTTGAATCCTCATATATTCTTCTTTAAAGTATTTCAATAGTAAATGTATATATTTTTTGCATCAGTAGGTTATATTTTCCATTTAGATTCTTATCTCATGAAGATACAGGAAAAGGTGAAATTAATGCTGCTAATTATTCTGAAGTGCTTACATTGTATAGTTAGTATTTTACTGGGACTGAACATTTATGCTGCGAGCTTAATTTGAGCAGACAGATGAGAAAGTGAAGCACTAAGAGATAATGCCATGAACAAGAATTTTAGAGTCCAGAAATAATTTCCAGCATAAGACCTTTTAGAAAGAGAACATGAGATGAGAAAATATTGCTCTCTTTAACTTATTCATATATAGCTCTCTGTGTTTAGGTACTATATTTTCTTCTCAATCTAGTATTTTGAAGAGGGATTCATTATGTACCAAGAATGCATCCAAGCATTGTCCATGCAGTATCTCATATAAATGTCCCAATAACTTTAAACATAGATATAATTATGTACATTTTATTGATTAGAAGCAAAGGCTTGAATAATTTAAATAACTTACTCAAATCAAATAGCTAAAAAGAAGTAAGAGCCAAGACTTAAACACAGGTCTTTCTCTAAGTAGACTCCAAGCCTTAAATCAAATTTGTTAAAAGGTACCAAAAGCTTCTAGATTCAGTAATTTTTTTTTGTGTGGGATACACTGCCTAAATCATATGTGAGTTATTTCACTGATTAAACATATCTTAAGTACCTATTTTGTATTGGGCACTATGTAGATATTGGCTTTAAAGTTTCAGCATTCTAATTCTAGATAAAGAGAAAAAAGTAAACATAAGGGAAACTATATAAGGTGAATTATAAGGCAGTGAATGTTATAGATCACGATATAAGAGTAAGAAAGCACTGATTATGCATAAAAGTAGTGGAAGTGATATGTGGTTTATAGCAGATTACAGGTTAACATATCAGTCAGAAATGCACCGCTGTTTAAAAATAATGCAAAGATATAATATGTAATAACTGCAGATAATCTATCTGTATTTGGTTTTGGCTGAGCTCTTGTGACAATAAGTTGTTCCAGTGTGAAAACTTTTATATTATAAGCAAGATATGGGCGACTTGAAGAGGGTCCAGAGGTCTACAGTGAAAACAATTAAACTGTAAGAAAAAGAAATCTTTGAGGAAATATTTAAGGATTTGGGGTTATTTTGTCTGAAGAGAGGCAAAGACGTGAGCAAGAACAGCCTTAACAACTACTTCAAAATACAAAAAGAATCTTTCAGAGGATGGGAAAATAGTTGTTCCCTTATTATAATAGAGAACAAAAGAAATGTGTTTTCCTCTGAGGATAATACCATAAAAATGATAAGGAGGTCATTCTCTAGCCTATTTAAGATGAGTCACCTAAATCTCCCTCTTGGGACTTGTAAATAGGCAGAAACAAAAACTTTAAGATGATCGAGCAAAAAAGTTTCTCCTCTCACACCTTTCTTGACACACACACAGCCAGAGTATTCCCAGCAAACACTAACCAAAGACATAAATAATTGTGCAACACAAATGTTGTCCTCCTTCCTGGCAGAATGTATAGCATGGGCCAGAGGTCTGAAACTCTTTTGGTTGGCCACATATTTTATAAAATTGAATTATTTACCAAAATTAAAAAAATTGTATTGTAGCTAATAGAAATCTTATTTCTCCAATTTTTATAAATCAGAATACTTGGCAAGGCTAGGGCTTGGAAGTGTGTAGTGCAGCCCACATTGAATAGTACAGGTGCCCTCCAGTGAACACAAGTCCCCACATTTCTGTTGGTACTCACACCTGGCCTGTTCTTCTCATTTTTGCTGCTTGCCTAGTCCCTTTAGACTTTTGGGTCTATAACCATGGGTGTAAGTTACACAGAACAATGGAAGGGGGACATTCAAGGACTGCCAAACCTCACTAGCTTACAGAGTTGCTGCCCAGCACGCTCTTGCTATCATTTTATTTATAGCTCTGCAACTAAGTTCACGCTAGTGTGGAGTCCCTGAGCAATAGCACACAGTGATATAAAAAGGGAATAATCCTCCCTGGTCTTTCAAAAGTATTCTATGGAGCCAAGCTTTTCAAAGCTTGGGACCATGTATTAGGAGCCATTCCAAGCCACAAAGAATTGTAGCAACTGGATCTTCTTGGAGGATCATTTTTATTCAGTGAGTAGTCATTTAAAACATGATTTTTATGTTAAAACGTGACAGTATATCATGCACGATTCAAGAGCATTTACAACATTTCAAAGCCATTTGTCATTAGTAGCAGAGAACAAGGTTTACATACTTCTGCCACTGGTGGGTATTTTGTTGGCCGAGTTCGAGGAGCATTAATAGATTTCTGCCAACTCTAAATCATTGCAACTTCTATCCCCTGAGGCCTCAGCCTCTCCTGAACCTCTTCTTGGAAGTCTGATAAGCATAAGGGAATGCGTCCAAAGCACAAGTAAATCCTAATCAAAATTACTTGCCACAAAAATGAAGAAACTCTTAATTCAAAATGTTATTTAAAAAATTAAGTGCAATGAAAGCATTATTTCAGAATTTCTCGGTTAAGTACACATCTCTTGAGTCGGATTGTCTGGGCTCTCTACCACACTATAGCTGTGTGACGTGGAATGAGTGATATAACCTCTATGGTCTTAAATTCCATCTTTCTTTCCTAAGATGGGTATGAGACTTAAATGTGTCAACATTTGTAAGAGATCTAGAAAAATACTTGGAATATAATCAGTGGTACAACCCTTGTTGTAGAGAACACTACAGTTTTATTTTTCCGAAGTTTTATTTTCAGATAGAAGGAATGTGGCTATTCATATAAGGCGCTTCATAACCTCCTTCTGAAGTGGTGAGCTGGGGTATATCCATCAGCCAACTCTCTAGTGATCCAATTTTTAGTAGTATCTGAAGGGAAACCAAAGTGCCAAAAAATGAGAACTTGTAGCTGCAAACAGCATTTAAGTGTGTTTTGACATCCCCCCCAAAACAATAGAAAACTAGAACAAAAGGAGCTCTGCCAAACAGCATTTATTTCAGAAATGTGGAGACTTGATCTTTAAATTTTACTTTGAAGAATCACATTTTAATTAAAAAGGCAAACATTTAATGTTCTATTGTATTTAGTGACATTTAAATAACACCAACTATATTTACTTGTAGGTATTTTGGGGGTTGGTGGTGGTCTTAATTTTTGTCTGAAAGACTCTAAAAGCATAGATTCTAATCCAAACACCATGTCCAAAAGATGAACTAAACCCAGCTAGATAACAGAAGGGGATTCTAAGAGTAAGACCCATGTTTTTGCTCTATTATAATATACTTCATAATTTAATGGCAATAAAAAACCTAGCAACCTCAGGTTTTCCTGGTAAGCTTTACCTAGTACTTCTCAAACTTTTTGATCTCAGGACCACTTTATCCTCTTAACAATTATTAAGAACCCCAAAGATCTTTTTGTTTATGTGGATTATATCAATACATATTTACAAAATTGGAATATTTTAAACAGAAAAGACATTTAGTATTTCTATTTTAATGCCATTAAAAATATTAAATCAAATGTATGCTAAAATAAATGACATATGTTTATGAAAAAATAAGTATATTTTCCAGAGCCCCCACCAAAATAAATAAACCCATTAGTGACAAGAGTGGCGTTCTATTTTTACAATGTCTAATGTCTGATTTCAGAGAATACAGCTGAGTTCTCATACTATCTACCACATTCAATCTGCTGCAATATATGTTTAGGTTGAAATATATGGAGACAGTCTGGCTTTCACAGATGTGTTTTGGAATGGAAAGACCATTTTAATAGCCTTTTTAGACAATTTTTGATATTCTTCTTTGGTACCACTCTGAAACTTGACAATTGGTAGTCTCTTAAAGGTTAGTTGCAATATGGAATCTGAAACCATATCAATGAGATTTTTGCATATGGGTACTTATATCTCTAAGTCTGTCTTGCACTTTCAGTGGATTATTTTACCCATGCATAATTTTGTAACATCATGAATAGATTATCTAGAACATTTAACTCACAGAATTATGTAAACCATTCAAATGATGTCACAGCAATATCAAAAATCACATTTATTATACCATCAGTCTTATCAGAAAAGACTTTAAAAATTGGGATGCTGTGAAGCTCTTGGTCATAGATAAACATTTTCTAAAGTCTGGATTTTTGCACATGAGCTCAAATTTTATCATTAAGAATGGATGCTGTCATTTGTTTTCCTTGGAGTACAAGGCTCACTTTTTCATTTTTAAGGTAATGTTCAAATATCCAACTCAAAATAACTATAGTTTGTCAGTTGTCTTCCAAGTAAGAAATGTGTTTCATGAAAAAAAACAGTGGCTACTTCAGCTGGTAAATTGAACACCAAAAAGTGCTTTTCCTCTTGACAACCATTATACTTTGAGATGCAGTAGAAATGTTTTATGCATAACTCCCACTTCAGCACACACAATATTAAAAAGATTTAATGAAATCAAGGGTTGGGATTTTAATAAAACTAATTTCTCCTGCTTTATTAAGGGCATTTAAGTAAAATTGGCATTTTCTTTTCTTTTTTTTTTTTTTTCTGTGAAGGAATGGTCATGATGAATACTATGACTGCTATACAGTTTATGCCCCTGCCTTGATTTACGCCTGGGTGCTGTTTGATTCATTACTTTTGCACCATTACTACAGGCAGACACAGGAAAAACATCAAATAACATCTTAATGTCATTATTAAAACAGTTTTGACCTCATTGACCCCTGGAAAGGTTCCAGGTCAAACTGCAGAGCCATAGTTTGAGAACTGTTGACCTAGCTTAAGGAAAGTCTCTCTTTTTTGAGTCCCCGTGGTACTCAATTGCCTTTACGTTTTGTTTTACATTATCTCTTTTCACAACTTTGATGTCATCATCTTGAATTACCATTTGGCTTTTTTATTGCTATGGTTGTCTTTCTACATGCTCTGCTTGGCTCCCTCAATAGACAGGGTAGTGTTTCGTCCCTCAAAACATAATCATGGGTGAACAGCGTCAGCATCACCTGGAAGCTTATTAAAAATGCAGAATTTCAGATCTCACCCCAGAATTACGGAATCACAATCTATATTTTAACAAGATCCATAGGTTATTTTTATGCACTGGCATCATGAAGACTTGGTATTTTTGCCTATCATTCTCTATTTCAGAAAATCTATCATTTCTCTATTTTAAAAAATACCCTAACTCCAACATATGTGGTTGGCTCCACTTTTCCTACTACAGAGATGGATATAAAATTCAGGTAAGCTATTTAGAGTACCCCATCCCTGTGAACAGAGTGATTGGTCCATGGGTGGGCATGTATAAGCCAGACCAATCAGAATCCTTTTTCAGCATCATACGGATGCTGGGAGAAAGAAAATGTTCATTTCTCTGGGATTGTTAGTGTAAAGTCAGTGTAAACCTAGAATTGCTGTCAGCCATCTTTGGGGCAACATGAAGGAAAACTTTCTGAAATAATTCCAGGAGAGGAGGTCAGAAGTTAGGGATGGAGAGACATAGACCTTGATGATATGATTTGAGTTCCTGGATCCAGCTTGGCCTGAAACTATATATTCCCATGATTTTCAGTAATAAGACTCAGTAGATTCTGTTTCTTTGGCCAAAGTTAGTTTGAACTGGCTTTCTGCTCCTGGTAACCAAAATATTTCTGACATGAAATAAAAGAATCTATAAGGACAAAACATATAATTTATATTTTTCTAATCTTCAAAATATCTAGCAAGTGCTTTGAGCATAATGGCCATTGTTGTTCACCATCTTCACTCTCATCTAATTGAATCTTCTCATTTTCTACCTTTCTAAAATATACTTTAGATTATGTCTGAAATATTTCAACTGTTCCTTACCATCACAAGAAGCTGGTACATTTCAAAAGTTTTTCACAATATGACTTTATCTACACTCACCTCTTCTCTACTCTTCTCTACCACTTTTGTCCAATTTGCTGGTTCTTGAAGGAGTTTCAGCCTTTTTTTGCCACCAAGCCTTTGCACATTCTGTTCCCACTACACCCTGGATACCTAACTGATGATCTCTCCTACTTGTTCTTGAAAAGTCTTTTTAAAGATCACCTCTTTGGAAAGTCTTTCCTAATGCCTGCCTATTTCCTTCCCAGAGATTGTATTCCTTCTATGTTCTTTATCAACCTTGACAAGCCGTTAGAATTATTTGTTTATTTGTTCATTCAGCCTGCAAGATTGTGAACCTCTTGAATGTAGAAAATTCATCCTTCATCCCTGTGCTCCCAGGCTTAATACAGAACTGAACACTTACTAAACACCCTTTAAATATATATTAAAATCAGAGAGTAAAATAAGAAATAACAAAAGTATTTTAGTCATTACCCTTGGACTCTACCATTTATTTACTCTGTGATCTGAGTTAAATCACATATGCTACTGAGACCCTGCATTTCTTTATCTTTAAAGCTGGGCTAATAGTGTCTTGCCCAGTATGATGATTCCATGGAATAACAGGGAAAACTAACTTATCCCAAAGATGTTCATGCCTTAATCCCTAGAACCTGTGGATATGTTATATTATTTTTTCAATATATTTGCAAATATGGGGAAGATTTATAGACCTTGATATGGTGACAGTCTAGATTATCCCCCTAATCTAGACATATGAACCCTTAAAAGAGGAGAGTTTTCTCAGGTGGGAAGCAGAGGAGAAAGCAGAAGGGGAGATCAGAAAGACTCATGATTGAAAAGGACTTGATTCATCATTGCTGGCTTTGCATATGCAGAAAAGAGGCCATTAGTGAAAGAATATGGGCAGCCTATGAAAACTGAAAATAACCCCTGGCCAACAGCCACAAAGAAATGTGGACCACAGTCCTACAGCCACATAGGACCGCATCTTGCCAACAGTCTGAATAAGCTTGGAAGTGAATATATCCCAGAACCTTAAGGAAAAACTATGGCCCAGCAGACACATTGATTTCACTCTTCGAAACCCAGAGCAGAAAAAATGCTGATCCAAACTGTGCCTGTACTTTGGGGCCTACAGAACTGTGAAATAATGAACAGCTGTTGTTTTATATCACTGAATTTATGGTCATTTATTATGACAGCAATAGAAGACTCATACATATGTAACACAACATTTTATAAAGTAAAATGTCAGGAAAATATGTGCTCTTATAATTTGATACTGTAATCTATTAGAGATTTGGGGTTCAAAAATGTGCTAAACCAATATTGTATCTATCATAAGGAAGATAGGGATGAGAGAAGAAAGGAAGTGATGTTAAAGACATG
Source organism: Manis pentadactyla (assembly GCF_030020395.1). Classification (NCBI taxonomy): domain Eukaryota; kingdom Metazoa; phylum Chordata; class Mammalia; order Pholidota; family Manidae; genus Manis; species Manis pentadactyla. The sequence continues at coordinate 83,690,599 of NC_080026.1, forward strand.
AATTTAGTTTGCTCTCCAAATGTTTAACTTTGAGGTTGCCTCTTTCCAAATCCCTGGAGATTTGGCCTTACTGCATAGAGAGATTTTATTAAAGCTCAAGTCCTTTGTAAAAGCTTTTAATAGCTTTCCTCAAAAAAAAAAAAAAACTGTCCTTAACTCTCTCTTCTGTGCTATTTCCCTAAATGAAAAAAAGTACAAAATACTAAAGAAACACAGGAGACAAAATTAAATCAGGGGCCCTCCTAGCTCCTCCATTATTCAAAGCACTTAGTGAACTAGAAATGATTTAAGAGTGATAGAACCAGACTTCCCAGAGTACATAGGTTTTATTTTTCTGATTTGTAAGCAAGGGAAAGAAAATTCCATATTGCATTAGTGAAGATTTTGAATTAGCTTTTACCAAAAATAAGAGAACATCTTTCTTCCTGCCAAGTCTACTTCTTTTTTTTTTAATATGGAGGCAAATCAAGAGAAAAGGGGAGGAGATTACAACTTTATTACTGCTTTTATTGGATAGTTATGATATGCCAGCAGGCTACCAGGCACTTCACAGAATGTAGAAATGAGACCCTGAGTACTTGCTCTGTAATGTAAGTGAAGCCAATCAGAATGTAATATTCCTACAAGGTTCAAACCCAAGCTATGGTGTTTCTCATAACTGCATTTGGCACTTAGAGCAGTTGAGATTCACAACATGCATCATAAACATTAATTAATTAGCTTGAGCTTAAGTTTAGTTTCTCCAGTGGCTAGAACATATGTACAGAAGATGAAAGAGTCAGCTATAACCTTGCACTCCTTCTAATTCTGGATTGTAAGATCAGCTAATAATGATGACAATAATAACTGACACTTACAACCTTCAAAACACCCTTTAAGCATTTATTAATCAACCATCATGGCACATTGTGGAAAAGATAAATATTATTCTCCTTATTAAATATTATTTTCCTTATTATTATAATAGCCTAAGATATTGTGGCTTCAAATAGAATGCTTTTGCCCAGGATTCCCCCAAATTACCCCAACTGGAGAGTAGAGAATTACACTCCTTGTATTGACTAGGAGCAGACTCACAGCACCCCATTGTGAGAGGAGGCTCAAAGTGGTGAAAGTTAACTTACAGAGAGCTTCTATTGCTACAGAAAATGTCCGGGGGTACATCTAGAAAAGAGGAAAAAGGGTGATGGATCACAAAGTTGATGTGCTCCTAGAGAAAGTCTCCTGTTTAGGGAGTTTCCTATGACTGCAATGCATGTTTTCCCAATCCCTCCAGCACAGTCAGTCCTGGAATGTTCACCAAATGGGTTTCAAGTGAGGGTAAACATTTCCAACCCAAAGGCCAGATAGAGCCCACAGATGTGACTGACTGACCCACATAGTATTTTATTTTTAATTAAATATATTTAAGGTACAGGCACACTTGTACTCTCACCACTGAATATGAGCCAATGCATTTGGCATCCCTGGTTATTAGCATGTGTAGAGTGCATCAGTGATTCAGAGATGCTTTCTTATACCCAGAGTCACCTCCAGCTCAGGGCAGGTGATGCTTCCTTCTTGAGGATGTTAGAGCATCTCCAGTTTGCTGCCATCATTGCAGTCTTTTCTCTCCATTCTTTATCCCACCTTGTATTTTGCTTGCTTTTCAGCCTTGGTTTCTCCTTCCACCCCGATGTCTGGTATTCTGACTCCCAGGTCAGAGTTTTTCCATTTTTTCCTTCTGCTGGAAATGTTATTAGCCCTATTTCTTATCCTTCTATTGACTCACATGTCGTTCCCACCCATCTTATCCCTTACATTGTTTTATATTTCTTCATAGAAATTATTACTCCTGAAATTGTTATATATTTGTTTGTTTAGTTTTTTTTTTTTCCTGAATTTGTCACTAGTAATTCAAACTTCATAAAGACAGGTCTGTTTTATTTACTGCTGAAGCACTTAAACAGAGCCTGACACATACTGAGCATGCAAGAATATTCAGTGAACCAGTGAATTAATTAAATTGCAAACATGTTTCCTTGTCAATATTTATATATATTTTCATTGTCATCTTAATAGCTGGATAATAGTCTATTAACCTCTAAATTTATTGAACAACCTTTGGTTTTAGGAAATTGAGGTTGTTTCTACCTTTTTTCTTTTGAGCTAGTATAATAGGAAGATCATATTGGGAAACAGTGAGTGTTACAAGGAAAAGGAATCAGGGTGAAAAAACAAAGCCACCTGGTTTCTTGGTAGTCTAGGCTGCCTTCTACCCATGACCCAGCTGATTTCTAGCAACCACATTTCCTTTAATGCCGAGTTCCTGGAGCAACCCTCCCAAGTTGGATGCCTTCTCAGTGTTACTTGGTTCCCTCATATAGCTGTCTGGGTCCCAGTTCCTACTTAAAGATGACGAAGTATGGAACTATATGCATGAAGCATGTTTTCTGTAAATGTCAAGCCCCTTCTACCCCCACTGATCAAAGGAAAAGGCACTAACTTGGTGACTCCTTTGCCCTGTGGTCGTATCTTGTGTATCTTATCCCTTTGGGAGCTAATCATGGAGAAAGTACTCGAATTACACTCATTTAGGATAATGCATTAATGCAAAAGATTTTGAACAGCCAAATAATTATCTGCTGAATTTGGAGCCTTTAGGAGAGATTATCAAGCATTGTGATTTTCAAAGACAGTTCTGGGAGGGGCAGGAGAAGTTAAGGGTTCAGAGTGAAGGTGTTCATGGCTACTATCAAATGAATCACGTCATGTGGGAAACAGAGTGCTGAGTTCACAGAACAATGCAACCCAATGCCCTATCTCCTCAGCTCCTCACTTACAGTCTGTAAACTCAGTCAGAAGAATATTTTAATCCCATCCCAAATTCTGCCCTTCAGCATGGAAGTAACTGATGGGAGGTTAGTGCTCAGAATATGTATATACTTTGCTGAGAATAGAATTTGTTTTACATTGTTAGGAGACCTCCCCATTCCACAGTGCATACTGAAATATGGCTTCTTCTTCTCCTCCTATAATTATAAAATGCAAGATACTGGGTCTCTTTCCTAGAAGCAAATGGTATTAATCTGCATACCTGAAATGCTGTCTCAGTATTCATCTTTGTAAAAACCATTTGTAGGTTTTGTCATAAATACATAATGTTTAAAGAAACTAAATTAATTACATGCACTTTAATATTGAAAGTACAAAGTAACAAACCTTACCTAGAATACATATTTTATCTGTCTTGCTGAGAAGAAAGATAGATGAAGGAAAAATGTGTACATTAATTTTCATTTAATAGTGTGGATGGTAAAGGGCAAACATGTGGATGAAAAATGAATGCTATAATCAGATATTTTTAAAATAAATGACATAAAAATACTTGTGACTAAAATAAAAGTATAGTCTTAGGAGCTACTGAAACAAATATCATCACTATTAAGATATTTCTGGAGGCCCACAAAAATATAATCAATTTTTCAGTTCATAAAATTTTAAAAAATTGAATTTACATTTGCTAAACCAATTAACAAATTCTAATTTACACAGTGTTGATGCTTCTAATTGGCAGCCATGCATTTTTATGAGTCTTCTTGTTAATCTCTTATGTTAATCAAACTCTCAAATTTAAAATTCATTGGTGCTCTTGATACATGTAACTAGTTAAAATTCTTAATTAAATTAGGGTGACTGAAAGAAAAGTAGTTTTAAAAGTAAAATCATAAAGTGTTATGACTAATGCTGTACAAATTAGCATAAAGTAGGTTTTGGGAGACTCATTCTGAAGATTTTGTAATTAGGAGCAACCACTTGCTATTAGCACACTTGTTAAACTTTTATCAATTAATCATTACTCTCTCAAATCACAAGAAAAATTGTATGTTGTGAATATGAAGAGAGTGATTAATTGCAAGTGGCAAATTGCTGACTAGGTCCATTATTACCTGTGCTTTAAGGATTTTTTGAAATAAATGTCTAATATCAGTTTTATGAATACATAAATTATACTAATGTGTTCAGTATTGGGTGGTTTTCTGTCTTCTTTATTCAGTAATAATTCTTTTCCCAAACTTTTAAAAGTGACTTAGAGAACATAGATTCTGTAGTAGGATATTACTATGGCTTCATCAAAAACATGTAATGATTGAACTATTTAATCTTACTCGCTAAATACGTGCCAGCTGTATTTTTTATTTAAAAAAAGCATGGGAAGAGAGTAAAATAGTTTGGCTTTGGTGTAGAAATCAATCTCTATTTGAAGTACAATTCAGAATTAAGCAAAATAGCACTATGGCTTTGAAATGTTAATTAATTCTCAATTTGGCCTGCTGTTCTCAACCTAAGCATTTAGATTGCAAAGGGCATTTTTGTTAAGACTCATTTTATTACAAGTTAAAATTGCAAAAAAAAAAAAATTGATTTAGAAACATTTCTAAATCAATGCAGCAATAGCAGAGTATCTAAAATATTTGCTAGAATGTACTTTGCATTATTCCAAGATTCACACAGGGATCTCTAATGGTCCCTGAAAATCCAGAGATTATCAAGAAATGTGACTTTAAGTACCATGAAATTGCTATAGCTATTTATCTTAGCTACTCATAGATAAAGCCATATAACTGTTAGATGGAAAGTCTCAAATATAGGAAAGATTTCAGCGATGTTTTATATTTTTAAAGAACTATAGAACATTGTTCTAAATTAACAAGAAGTGTTGGGGGATTTAATAGGGAGAGTGAACTATAAACCAAACATTTACAAATTCTAGATTCAACCAAAAAGTAATAAATATCAAAAGAGAGTGCTCTTCTTGGCTTCTGGCAAAAAAATACCTCATGTTGAATTGCCTTCCATAGAAGCTCTGGGATCACAGGTTGCATCCTCCCATTCACCTAAGCTGTTGTGGTGGCCTTTCAGGTCACATTTGTTCATGACTGCCTGAGCCATTAAAAGGAAGTCACTGTACACAGTAACTGGAGTTCTCATGGTGATCGTTTTGTAGGGCATATGAATATGAAATCATTATGTTGTACACCAAATATAATGCTACATGTCAATTATATGTCAATTTAGAAAAAAAAGAAGGAAGTCAGTGGTTATTAGCAGCAGAACCATCATGGCATGGAAAGACAGGTCTAGCCCAGGGTTTCTCTATTTCCATTTTGGACCATGTCATTCTCTGTTGTGGGCACCTCTGGAGAGGAGGATGTTGAGCAGTATCACTGTGTAGCACTTTTGCAGTCATGACATCCACAGCTGTTTCCAGACATTGTCAAATATTCCTTGGGTGGAACACTTGTCCTCTTTGGAGAACTGCAGGTCTAGACTAATCTGAAAGTCTAGGTATTTTTTACTGTGGTAAATGGGTAGATTTCATCTCCTAGTAATGGTGTCACCTTTCAGGGGTTGGTAACTGTACTGCCTGGATTCAGTTTCTAGTTCTGCCACTTGTTATCCATGTGACTTTGTTATCATCTCCAAACCTTAGCCTTCTCATCTATAAAATGGGAATATTAATAAGTTCCAACTTAATAGGAATATTATGGGAAGTAAATAAAATAATGAATATTAACATATAACATAGTGTCTGGAACATTTTTAATCCTCAGTAAAAGTTGGTTGTTACTTTTCTGTTATTATTTTTGGTTGTTTTTGGTCTGGTATCGTTTCTAAGCTATGGAATCCTAAATGTGTAAAAGTCTTCTTGAGTTGCACCAGAGGAAGCTTTACACATAAATGTGATAATAACTTAACATTTGTTTAGCCCCGTAGAGGATCTAATCCTATCACAGAGGGTGTTTTTTTGTTTTTCCATCAAATAATATTTTTTAGGTTTAATATACTGAATAGTCCATTGAACATAATGAAGTAGGTCAAAGAAATAAAAGTCTAGTTTGGGATTTCAAAGAACTTAAACATAGTCAGGGAAAATAATCTACTACACATAAAATCATTAAAGAAAATAGATGATCCTGTTTTATACATATTTACTAACTGCAAACTTGTTGAATATAGCAATATCTTAGACACCTCTTTAATTCCCCTGCTGGTACTTTAGAAGTAGAAGCAGCTCCATAAATATTGGCGGGATGAAGGAATGGAAGGAACATCAGAATAAAAAATATATTTTCTTCCAAATTGTCCCTGACTTATTACATGGCGTTGTTGAAGTCAGTTCTGTAAGTTGGTCCATCAATAAATGGAGGAGATAATAATAATGCCTAATACCTGACATTTATATAGCCCCAAATAGTTTGCAAAGCATTTTCATTTACATTTTCATATCTCATGATAATATATCATCACTCCCATTCTCCTTTGTGAGCTCAGCAATTTAATTACTGCAGCTGTATCATAGGTCTTGGCCCTGGAGGGTTTTTCAGCCTAGGATGTACTTAAGTTCTTACATGACCTTGATCCTGTAAGACTATGCTTTCCTAACACAAGACCAGTTATATTATATATCAAATTAAGTTATAAATATAAACCTCCTTAGAATCGTTATTTGATGGCACAGAATCATGGAAACAAGTAGACCCCCAAGAATCAGTTTTGTCTTATCCTTTTACAGATAATGGAATGTAGCCTCATGCGTTAAGAGAATCTCCCACGTTTTCTTGGTGAGTCATTGTCCAAGTCAGAATTAGTAGCTGATTACTCTTTCATTGTCTCATGTTATTAATCATTACAGAAGACAGAGGATTTAAATCTAACTCAAATTAGTCAGGCTTCCTTTGGCACTGTGAAAATATTTCACTTGTAAGAGCGTGTACATTTTTTAGCCTCTCATTTATTAACCCAATAAACTAATGAGCTCATAATTTAGTTAGCCAGTGTGGGAAGTAGCAATGTGATGCAACTGACATCCTTTCACCAGTCATTTGCTTATGATGTCCAAAAGGAATTTCTTTCTCTTCAATTTCTGCTTTCACATCTAATATACATTGAGGTAATCACCTTAATTTTGGAGAAATTTTGCGTCTATCATTAAGTAACAATGAATCAAATATTTTCAAGCATTGTTTGTACCCATTATGAACTTTTTTTTTTTGTAGATAATTATTTTTTATTGAAGGGTAGTTGGCACACAGTATTATATTACATTAGTATCAGGTGTACAACACAGTGATTCAACATTTATATACATGATAGTTCTAGGTACCAGCTATCACCATACCAAGCTGTTACAATATCTTGACTATATTCATTACATCCCGGTTACTTACTATTTTACCATTGGAAGTGTATACTTTTTTTTTTTTTTGGTGAGGGCATCTCTCATATTTATTGATCAAATGGTTGGTAACAACAATAAAATTCTGTATAGGGGAGTCAATGCTTAATGCACAATCATTAATCCACCCCAAGCCTAATTTTCGTCAGTCTCTAATCTTCTGAAGCATAACGAACAAGTTCTTACATGGAGAACAAATTCTTACATAGTGAATAAGTTACATGGTGAACAGTACAAGGGCAGCCATCACAGAAACTTTTGGTTTTGCTCATGCATTATGAACTATAAACAGTCAGTTCAAATATGAATACTCATTTGATTTTTATACTTGATTTATATGTGGATACCACATTTCTCTCTTTATTATTATGATTTTTAATAAAATGCTGAAGTGGTAGGTAGATACAAGATAAAGGTAGAAAACATAGTTTAGTGTTGTAAGAGAGCAAATGTAAGATGATCAGGTGTGTTCCTGTAGACTATGTGTTAATCCAAGCTAGACAAGGGCAATAAAACATCCACATATGCAGAAGATTTCTGTCAGAACAGGGGGGGTGAGGTTCTAAGCCTCACCTCTGTTGATCCCCAATTTCTCACCTGATGGTCCCCCTGCGACTGTGCCTGTCTTAGGTTGTTCCTCCCTTGAGGAATCCTACCCATCTCTGGCTAACCAGTCATCTTCCGGGGCCATACAGGGAAATGTGAAGTTGATAAATGAGAGAGAAGCCTTATTGTTTGAAAAGGTTAGCTTTTTACTTCTTTCCATATTTATGCCCTGTGGCTTCTATGCCCAGCATTTGTCTTGAGGTATCTTTACCACTTGGAAGAATTATGATACTCGGTAAATTTGATATGAGGCACGAATTCTATTTAAGGGTTGTAATTAGGAAGGAAGAAGAAAAGCTATAGAAGTAGAAGGCGGAAGAAAACATGGGAAGATTGATTATTTCTTTGACATATCTTCTTGTAGAGTAACTTCAGCATGTATAGGTTTTAAACTACTAATTAAATTGCACACACACATTAACATAATAGGAGTATCGTTACATAACCAAAGCATACCTGTAATTACCAGCCATCTCCAGTGAAACCAAGAAAACCAGTTAGGCACCTTAGGCATTTGTGAAAACTTATCTATGATATGGTGGATATTGTCCAATTGAGCTTGAACAGTCTGAGAGAAATCAGACAAATTAAAACAACCCATTCCTGGGGACTGTTCACATCCCATATGTTCTTTTAACAGTAAATAGTCTGTAGTTGTAAGATTTTGGAGCGCTACAATTTGCACTTCTCCTAATTCTTGTTTGAGTTCCAAAAGTATAGATCCAGTCAAATTTGTTGTTTTACTGTATGCACAGGCCAGCTTAGATATCTCCTTCTTCATTCCCATGGCAAGTCCAGGAACTGGTGGGATGAGTGCATCTATAGCTGTAGCAGTGCGTGGATCTTTGTTGGGGTTTTTTGATGATCATCTTCTGGCATGACTCTTCCAGAGACTGCTGATGTTGGAAGTTCTTTTTCATATCGTATCTTAGTTCAGTTTCGGGGTAGCCCAATTAGGCTTTGATCCTCTGTATAAACATAAACAGACCCTTTGCCTACACTTTTATATGCCCTTTATACCCTTGTGTAAGACTCACTGGGGGTCTCCATACAGGAACTGCTTTTTTTATTTTTCTTTTTTTTTGGTATAAATAATCTACACTTACATGACGAATATTATGTTTACTAGGCTCTCCCCTATACCAGGTTCCCCCTATAAACCCCTTTACAGTCACTGTCCATCAGCATAGCAAATGTTGTAGAATCACTACTTGCCTTCTCTGTGTTGTACAGCCCTCCCCTTTCTCCCACCCCCCCATGCATGTTAATCTTAATACCCCCATTCTTCTCCCCCCACCTTATCCCTCCCTACCCACCCATCCTACCCAGTCCCTTTCCCTTTGGTACCTGTTAGTCCATTCTTGAGTTCTGTGATTCTGGTGCTGTTTTGTTCCTTCAGTTTTTCCTTTGTTCTTATATTCCACAGATGAGTGAAATCATTTGGAATCTCTCTTTCTCTGCTTGGCTTGTTTCACTGAGCATAATACCCTCCAGCTCCATCCATGTTGCTGCAAATGGTAGGATTTGCCCTTTTCTTATGGCTGAGTAGTATTCCATTGTGTATATGTACCACATATTCTTTATCCATTCATCTATCAATGGACATTTAGGTTGCTTCCAATTCTTGGCTATTGTAAATAGTGCTGCAATAAACATAGGGGTGCACTGATCTTTCTCATACTTGATTGCTGCATTCATAGGGTAAATTCCTAGGAGTGCAATTCCTGGGTCAAATGGTAGGTCTGTTTTCAGCATTTTGATGAACTTTCATATTGCTTTCCACAATGGTTGAACTACTTTACATTCTCACCAGCAGTGTAGGAGGGTTCCCCTTTCTCCACAGCCTCGCCAACATTTGTTGTTTGTCTTTTGGATGGCAGCCATCCTTACTCGTGTGAGGTGATACCTCATTGTAGTTTTAATTTGCATTTCTCTGATAATTAGTGATGTGGAGCCTCTTTTCATGTGTCTGTTGGCCATCTGTATTTCTGTTTTGGAGAACTGTCTGTTCAGTTCCTCTGCCCATTTTTTAATTGGGTTATTTGTTTTTTGTTTGTTGAGGCATGTGAGCTCTTTATATATTCTGGATGTCAAGCCTTTATCGGATGTGTCATTTTCAAATATATTCTCCCATACTGTAGGGTTCCTTTTTGTTCTATTGATGGTGTCTTTTGCTGTACAGAAGCTTTTCAGCTTAACATAGTCCCACTTGTTCATTTTTGCTGTTGTTTTCCTTTCCCGGGGAGATATGTTCAAGAAGAGGTCACTCATGTTTATTCTAAGAGGTTTTTGCCTATGTTTTCTTCCAAGAGTTTAATGGTTTCGTGACTTACATTCAGGTCTTTGATCCATTTTGAGTTTACTTTTGTATATGGGGTTAGACAATGGTCCAGTTTCATTCTCCTACATGTAGCTGTCCAGTTTTGCCAGCACCATCTGTTGAAGAGACTATCATTTCCCCATTGTATGTCCATGGCTCCTTTATCAAATATTAATTGACCATATATGTCTGGATTAATGTCTGGATTCTCTAGTCTGTTCCATTGGTCTGTGGCTCTGTTCTTATGCCAGTACCAAATTGTCTTGATTACTATGGCTTTATAGGAGAGCTTGAAGTTGGGGAGTGAGATCCCCCCTACTTTATTCTTCTTTCTCAGGATTGCTTTGGCTATTCAGGGTTTTTGGTGTTTCCATATGAATTTTTGAATTATTTGTTCCAGTTCATTGAAGAATGTTGCTGGTAGTTTCATAGGGATTGCATCAAATATGTATATTGCTTTGGGCAGGATGGCCATTTTGACGATATTAATTCTTCCTAGACATGAGCATGGGATGAGTTTCCATCTATTAGTGTCCTCTTTAATTTCTCTTAAGAGTGACTTGTAGTTTTCAGAGTATAAGTCTTTCACTTCTTTGGTTAGGTTTATTCCTAGGTATTTTATTTTTTTTGATGCAATTGTGAATGGGGTTGTTTTCCTGATTTCTCTTTCTGTTGGTTCATTGTTAGTGTATAGGAAAGCCACAGATTTCTGTGTGTTGATTTTGTATCCTGCAACTTTGCTGTATTCCGATATCAGTTCTAGTAGTTTTGGGGTGGAGTCTTTAGGGTTTTTTATGTACAGTTTCATGTCATCTGCAAATAGTGACAGTTTAACTTCTTCTTTACCAATCTGGATTCCTTGTATTTTTTTGTTTTGTCTGATTGCCGTGGCTAGGACCTCCAGTACTATTCTAAATAACAGTGGGGAGAGTGGGCATCCCCGTCTAGTTCCTGATCTCAGAGGAAATGCTTTCAGCTTTTCGCTGTTCAATATAATGTTGGCTGTGGGTTTATCATAGATGGCCTTTATTATGTTGAGGTACTTGCCCTCTATTCCCATTTTGCTGAGAGTTTTTATCATGAATGGATGTTGAACTTTGTCAAATGCTTTCTCAGCATCTATGGAGATGATCATGTGGTTTTTGTCTTTCTTTTTGTTGATGTGGTGGATGATGTTGATGGACTTTCGAATGTTATACCATCCTTGCATCCCTGGGATGAATCCCACTTGGTCATGGTGTATGATCCTTTTGATGTATTTTTGAACTCGGTTTGCTAATATTTTGTTGAGTATTTTTGCATCTACATTCATCAGGGATATTGGTCTGTAGTTTTCTTTTTTGGTGGGGTCTTTGCCTGGTTTTGGTATTAGAGTGATGTTAGCTTCATAGAATGAGTTTGGGAGTATCCCCTCCTCCTCTATTTTTTGGAAAACTTTAAGGAGAATGGGTATTATGTCTTCACTGTATGTCTGATAAAATTCCGACGTAAATCCATCTGGCCTGGGGGTTTTGTTCTTTGGTAGTTTTCTGATTACCGCTTCAATTTCATTGCTGGTAATTGGTCTGTTTAGATTTTCTGTTTCTTTCTGGGTCAATCTTGGAAGGTTGTATTTTTCTAGGAAGTTGTCCGTTTCTCCTAGGTTTCCCAGCTTGCTGGCATATACATTTTCATAGTATTCTCTAATAATTCTTTGTATTTCTGTGAGGTCCGTCATGATTTTTCCTTTCTCATTTCTGATACTGTTGATTTGTGTTGACTCTCTTTTCCTCTTAATAAGTCTGGCTAGAGGCTTATCTATTTTGTTTATTTTCTTGAAGAACCAGCTCTTGGTTTCATTGATTTTTGCTGTTGTTTTATTCTTCTCAATTTTATTTATTTCTTCTCTGATGTTTATTTTGTCCTTCCTTCTGCTGACTTTAGGCCTCATTTGTTCTTCTTTTTCCAATTTCGATAATTGTGACATTAGACCATTCATTTGGGATTGTTCTTCCTTTTTTAAATATGCTTGGATTGCTATATACTTTCCTCTTAAGACTGCTTTTGCTGTGTCCCACAGAAGTTGGGGCTTAGTGTTGTTGTTGTCATTTGTTTCCATATATTGCTGGATCTCCATTTAGATTTGATCATTGATCCATTGATTATTTAGGAGCGTGTTGTTAAGCCTCCATGTGTTTGTGAGCCTTTTTGCTTTCTTTGTACAGTTTATTTCTAGTTTTATGCCTTTGTGGTCTGAAAAGTTGGTTGGTAGGATTTCAATCTTTTTGAATTTACTGAGGCTCTTTTTGTGGCCTAGTATGTGGTCTATTCTGGAGAATGTTCCATGTGCACTTGAGAAGAATGTATATCCTGTTGCTTTTGGATGTAGAGTTCTATAGATGTCTATTAGGTCCATCTGCCCTACTGTGTTGTTCAGTACTTCTGTGTCCTTACTTATTTTCTTCCTGGTGGATCTATCCTTTGGGGTGAGTGGTGTGTTGAAGTCTCCTAGAATGAATGCATTGCAGTCTATTTCCCCCTTTAGTTCTGTTATTATTTGTTTCACATATGCTGGTGCTCCTGTGTTGGGTGCATATATATTTAGAATGGTTATATCCTCTTGTTGGACTGAGCCCTTTATCATTATGTAGTGTCCTCCTTTACCTCTTGTTACTTTCTTTGTTTTGAAGTCTATTTTGTCTGATATTAGTACTGCAACCCCTGCTTTCTTCTCACTATTGTTTGCCTGAAATATGTTTTTCCACCCCTTCACTTTTAGTCTGTACATGTCTTTGGGTTTGAGGTGAGTTTCTTGTAAGCAGCATATAGATGGGTCTTTCCTTTTTATCCATTCTATTACTCTGTGTCTTTTGATTGGTGCATTCCGTCCTTTAACATTTTGGGTGACTATTGAAAGATATGTACTTATTGTCATTGCAGGCTTTAAATTTGTGGTTACCAAAGGTTCAAGGTTAGCCTCTTTAGTATCTTACTGCCTAACTTAGCTCGCTTATTGAGCTGTTATATACACTGTCTGGAGATTCTTTTCTTCTCTCCCTTCTTATTCCTCCTCCTCCATTCTTCATATGTTGGGTGTTTTGTCCTGTGCTCTTTCTAGGAGTGCTCCCATCTAGAGCAGTCCCTGTAAGATGTCCTGTAGAGGTGGTTTGTGGGAAGCAAATTCCCTCAGCTTTTGTTTGTCTGGGAATTGTTTAATCCCACCATCATATTTGAATGATAGTCATGCTGGATACAGTATCCTTGGTTCAAGGCCCTTCTGTTTCATTGCATTTATTATATCATGCCATTCTCTTCTGGCCTGTAGGGTTTCTGTTGAGAAGTCTGATGTTAGCCTGATGGGTTTTCCTTTATAGGTGACCTTTTTCTCTCTGCTGCCTTTAAAACTCTTTCCTTGTCCTTGATCTTTGCCATTTTAATTATTATGTGTCTTTTTGTTGTCCTCCTTGGATCCTTTCTGTTGGGAGTTCTGTGTATTTTCGTGGTCTGTTCAATTATTTCCTCCCCCAGACTGGGGAAGTTTTCAGCAATTATTTCTTCCAAGATACTTTCCATCCCTTTTCCTCTCTCTTCTTCTTCTGGAACCACTATAATACGGATATTGTTCCTTTTGGATTGGTCACACAGTTCTCTTAACATTGTTTCATTCCTGGAGATCCTTTTATCTCTCTCTATGTCAGCTTCTATGCGTTCCTGTTCTCTGGTTTCAATTCCATCAATGGCCTCTTGCATCCTATCCATTCTGCTTATAAACCCTTCCAGAGTTTGTTTCATTTCTGTAATCTCCTTTCTGGCATCTGTGATCTCCCTCCGGGCTTCATCCCATATCTCTTGAATATTTCTCTGCATCTCTGTCAGCATGTTTATGATTCTTATTTTGAATTCTTTGTCAGGAAGACTGGTTAGGTCTGTTTCCTTCTCTGGTGTTGTCTCTGTGGTCTTTGTCTGCGTGTAATTTTGCCTTTTCATGCTGATAGGAATAGTTTACAGAGCTGGGACAAGTGACGGCTGGAAGAACTTCCCTTCTTGTTGGTTTGTGGCCCTCCTCTCCTGGCAGAACAGCAACCTCTAGTGGCTTGTGCTGGGTATCTTCACACAGACAGGGCTTCTGCTTACTGCCTGGCTGCTATGGAGTTTATCTCCGCTGTTGCTGTGGGCGTGGCCTGGCTTGGGCAGCTGCTCCAAAATGGTGGAGTCACGTTGGAGGGGGAGCTGCTTGGAGGCTATTTATCTCCGTAAGGGGCCTCTGAGCTCCCTGCAGCCCAGGGGATTAGTGTGCCCAGAGATCCCCGGATTCCCTACCTCTGGATTAAGTGTCCCACCCTGCCCCTTTAAGACTTCCAAAAAGCACCCGCCAAAACCAAACAACGACCACAAAAAAAAAAATTTTTTTTAATTAAAAAAATAAAAAATGGCCACTTGTTTTTCTTTATTCTCTGGCGCCAGCCTCAGGCATCTGCTCACCAGTCTTGCTGCCCTGTTTCCCTAGTTTTGGGGTCCCTATCCCTTTAAGACTTTCAAAAAGCGCTCACCAAAACAAAACAGAAAAAAAAAAAATTGGCCGCTCGCTTTTCTTATGTCCTCCGGCGCCAGGCCTCCAGTACCCACTCACTGTTCTTGCTGCCCTGTTTCCCTAGTATCCAGAGCCCTCTGCACACGCACTGTGTCTGCGCTCTGGCCCGGCTGGCTGGGGCTGGGTGTTCAGCAGCCCTGGGCTCATTCTCCCTCCTGCTCTGCCTACTATTCTCACGCCGGGAGCTGGGGGGAGGGGCGCTCATGTCCCGCCGGGCCAGGGCTTGTATCTTACCCCCTTCATGAGGCGCTGGGTTCTCTCAGATTCAGATGTGGTCTGGATATTGTCCTGTGTCCTCTGGTCTTTATTCTAGGAAGGGTTGTCTTTGTTATATTTTCATAGATATATGTGGTTTTGGGAGGAGATTTCCGCTGCTCTACTCACGCCGCCATCTTGGCTCCCCTTCCCCATTACGAACTTTTATTTTCATTTTTCTTTCACTCAGTATTTTAGAGACAATCACGCAAAAAGCTTTACATGCTGTGTGTGTGATGTAGTTCCTCATACACTTAGACTATGTGTCTCTTACTCCTTTTAGACACCAACATGTAAAAGGTGGCCAATAAATATTGAAAAGATGGGTGGCTGCATGCTAAGACTTTAAGGAGCCACCAACTGTAGTTATGCCCTTGGTCTGGCGAGGCATCTTCATATAATATGAATGTAGTAGGGTTCTTTATACAGAAAGCTTTAATAATAAATATGTAAAATAAGAGATGAGTAAGTCAACCAGCAGTAATTATATTCAAGGCTAGAATGAAGGACCTTAGTGAGTTATGTAATCATTGGTGAACTATTGAAGCAGAACTTAAACTTTCATCTAACAGTTTCTGAAGCTGGAGGTACTTCTCGTAGTCAAGTAGTTTGGCTGAAAAGAGAAAGACTGTAATCAGTTCTAGACTTCTAAAGGCCAGACACCATATTTTATCCATTTCTATGTATTTCAGCATGCAGGAGTCACTTAAGAAATTTGTGCTAACTGTAACAACTCTGTTGCTAGAATATTAAGTCAGCTGTTAGTCCTTCTCTGAAATCTAATGATGACACAGCTTTCAATGAATCTTCTGTTTGCACCTACATACACAACTTGGTTTAATGGCATGGATTATTTATGTGTTACACACTGGTTGTTAAATTTACCTGTGAAGTTTCTAGATGCTGGGTTAGCTAATCCTGTGCTACCCTTGAGCCATTTTACTTTTTTTTAAGCCAAGACAAATGATCAATTTAAATAGGAAGTTCTAAATCTTAATCCCTAAATCAGAGAGACCTGGTATTCTCGAAAATACCTGGACACCAGGGCCACTTGCTGCAGGTGCCTCATAAGAATTAAGGAGAACCTAGACAGAGTGAGATCTTAATAGAATTTTGTAAATGAGGTTGGTTGTGGAGACCCTTTAAATTTTCAGAGCCCATGATAGGCCACTCAGGGAATCATAGGATATTAAAATCTGAAGAGAGATCCATTTTATCACAGTCAATGGTTCTCCCTTAGGAAAAGGAGATGCTATGGCTGGTGTTCTCCAATCCTTTGTCCATATTCCTTAGGAGGAATAAGTTAATGACCCATAGAAGTTGCATTTCCTGAAGGGTGATTTAAACAGCCTTTGATGCCTCTGCTCTAAAAACAATACTCATCTCATCCAGAAACTTCTGTCTTCTCCAAATAAGATTCCCTAACTAGAGAGGCTTACTCTTTCCTATGAAAGCCCTGACACCGTATTATATAACCTGTGAGCCTGTGCCAGTTTCAGGAGCTGGCAGCCCTCCCTTACCTCTTTCCAGATCAAGGAACTGAATATATTCCTGCTGTCATCCCTCTTAGCCCAAGATCACTCCCTTGGGTAAAAGTCCTTCATTATTTTGCAGGTGTGACTAACTCACCAGAACAGGTAACCACCCCAGAATCCCTGAAGTTTAAATGTTGCTTAAAAATGTTCTCCGTGGACAAGATGAGACTGGCTTGCCAAGCCCAAGAGCAGCTCGTCCACCAGGGACGGTGGATTCAGGGAATGCTCACCTGCACAGTAAGCCCAACAGTTTCGGTGCTTCACTCCTCGCAGGGCCACTTCAGGTTCTTCTTGAAAGGTCAGGTTTCTGGTATGGAAGTTGGTGTGTTGTGAACCACCAAGTTAAGGATGCCAGTGGACTGAACTTGATGGTTAGTAACAAAATTTCTGTATGAGAGATCTCAAATTTAGAGCATCCATGTCTCCAGAATCACAGTGTTTGATTTTTTTATCTGTTAGGAAAAAATACTTTCAAAGTATTCCCCATTTCTTTCCTGGCTTAAAAGGATGTTCTGGTAGAAAATATGCCACTAGTAATGTTGGGAGGAACACTTTTAAAGGGGCTGCTTTTGAGCTGCCTATCTCACATAACCAGAACATCTTTTCAGTGTGAGTTTTTATCTGTTATGGTAGATGCAATTTGTTATAATAGATAAATTCACTTGCCAAAGAAAGCAACACCTGCCAGCCTGTATGAGTTATTTTCAATCTTGGCTGCACATTAGAATCACCTGCATGCTTTGAAAAAATACTGATGCCCAGGCCCCACTTGAGATATTCTTATTTAATTGATCTGGAGCAATACAAGGCCATTAGTATTATTTTTCCTAATTCTCCAAGTGATTCTAATGGGTGCCCAGAATGGAGAACTTCTACTTAGATTTATAATCTCTTTGATAATCTTTTAAATTTATTTAGCTTTACAGTGTTCTACAACAGTAATCTCCCCTGGAGGACTGAAGGGTAAGATTGATGATGAACTCAGTAATTTCCCTACCTGAAGCCACTGGGGAATGGACTGGTCATTGCTTCCTACTGGGCCACTATTTTAGATATAGAAAAATTAACCTAAAAGGGATATTTATCACCCCATGTGTTCATGAACTGAACTTGGTGGTGCTAAATGGTAGGCATAAATCTAGAGGAAATATTACACTTGTCCCTAGACCAAATATTCTCACTTATCATTTATCATCCAAAGTCATCTTAAAAAATTCTGCTTTAGTTACTCAGTGAAAAGGTTTGTTCCTCACTTTCTTTTAACATACTAATATTGACAAACATATTAATGTTGACTTAAACCTGGTCTGCCCTTGATCTTCTACGGTCCAATTTGACAAGGAGGTTTTGGTAACCAAATAATCAATCCTCCACTAGGTTCCTGTGCAACAAGTGAAGTAAAAAATAATTAAGACTGTGATTTTTACAATTTTAAATCTTTCTAAGACAGGGAATTGTAGTTCTGCCAGTGAAATAGCCCTATCCCTCCCAGGCCCTCTCCATCACAGTTAAAAAACTCTGAACGTAACACAATGAGCAAACAGGAATTCTCAGAAAGGTGGGGAGATAGTGGCTGGCTGAAAAGGGGCCTTGAGACCTGAGGAATAACACTGGTGATGATTTCCTGGGCCTCTGTACTGCCACCCTCACATTCCAGACTGGGGATTGCAGAAACCTCTAACAGGCACAGACCAAAAAACTCCAACAAAAGCCTGCTCTTCCTAAGCCATGGGAAGAAAACCTTCTTGGCAATGCTGACCCAACTCTAGCCAGACACCAAGGGAAAAACAATCACACCTTGCTCCCCTACAGTTTCAATGCTGGGATGGTAAATTTTTTCTACCCCTGACTCCTGCCCAGGTGAAATCAGGCATATATTTTCAACAAAAAGGAAATGAAAATGCACTAATAAATTTCTCAGGCCAACATTCTACTGAAAGAAGAGACATTTAAGGTACTTCTTTTTTCCTGGTGCTGATCATTATTAAATTTTTTAAATCATCTGGTGCAAAACTTATTCAAAGTAGTACAAGACTGTTGCTCTTATTAACATTGTTGCTTTATTGCATTTTTCTTTTTGCTTGTTTGTAATTTGTAAGGTTAAGATATACAAGGATGCCTATCATTTACATTATTATGTACTCTTGTTTTGGAGATATTATCCATGTAATTGTAAAAAAAAAACCAATTAGAAGTATAAATACATAAGAAAGGATAAAAATATATCTATGTATGAATTATGGTAGTGTGCTTGAAAAGAATCAACAGAAATATGATTAGAAATAAAAATATAATTCTGTGAGGTATCAAGATATAAAATTAACATGCAAAGTTAATATTTCATATATGCAAAAATTATTAGTTAGAAAATACAATAGAAGAAAATATCCCATTATAAAAAATTGGAGAGAACAGAAATAAACAATAAACATATAAAATCTGTACATTAAAAATAATAAAATACTATTGAAAGATACAAAAATAAACTTGAACAGAGAGGTACCCTATATTCGTGTATTAGATGATTCAACTTCTAGTCAATATTGTTCTAGTTAATGCAAAAAAGACTTACTATAAAAATATGTGATCCCAATAAAAATGGTAATATTTTTTGTGAAGCTAGAAAATCTGACTCTCAGAATGCACAAATGGTCAAGAAAATGTTGGAAAAGAAAAGAAGAGCAATGAAAACTATCCTAAATCTTACTATAAAGCAACTATATGTTAAACAGTGTGTTTTAGCTCCAGAATAAATAGACAAAACAATGGAAGAGAATAAAAAGTACAAAAATAGAATAAGTATGTATGGACATTTGCTATATAATACAGGTAGCATCATTCAAATCTGGAGCATAGAAAATACAAGGTGAACCTGTGAGTACTGAAATTTGAGTATCAAAAGGGATAATAATTGTAATTGAGTATAAAAACTTTGGATATCACAAGGCATACTTGTTTGTGAAAAACTTTGGATATCACAAGGCATACTTGTTTGTGAAACACCGAATAAATAAACATTTAGGATTCTCGAAATGAAAGGGGGAAAAGCAATAGAAAGTGACTAATACCTGGGATGATCTTGTGATTTATTAGCCAATATGTTAATTTTTTTGAGTGAATGGGAACACATTAATATTTATACTGGGGAAAGAGACATAATCACTACTGTTGTGGACAGAATAGAATATATAGTCATCTTATTGTTACAGCAATTCCTTACTCTGACAGCTGGTAATTAAAGGGAAAGAGACAAGCAATTTTTAGGAGGAAAACACTTTTTTCACAAAAAAGCATCAGTTAATAAACATTGAAAAGAATAACAATATTACAAAATCATGGTTTTCTGACTCCTCCCCCATGAAATTAAGGCAAAGATCATTTTTAAAGGTTAAAATCATATAGTAAAATGTTGCCGGAATAAAATAAATGTGCATGTAATGCCAAAGGAAGATATACTTTACAATGAAGAGGTCATCCAATCAACTGAGTAATCGAACTTAGCGTCACTAATACTGTGATAACCTGGCATTGTGTGCCTCTTGATATGATGTAAAACAAAGCACACATGACCATCTATGAAACATTGTCTTCTAAAATGTTTATAGTGTATCTAGTTTTCAGACCCACATTCCACTTTTCCGAAAACAGGGGGTAGAGAAAGGTGAAAACACCAGGAGAAAACAATCAGATACTTTCAAAATGTGGGACGATCTATGAGAAAACTGACTTGGTCTTTTCTAAAAGTCATTATAAATACATAAACATATTAAAACCTGGGAGACTATTCAAGATTTTAAAATAATAGAGATAAAGCAAGCAAATGCAAGTATGGTTATTCCCTATTGCTGGTGATGGGTATCCATTTTTGTTCAATTTTTATGCATGCTTGAAATTTTTCATAATAAAAAAGTTAGAAAAAGACAATCTAGTTATTTGATAGCATTGCCTTAATTGGAAATTAATAAAGCCATTCAAAATGGCTAAACTGATAGTATATCAACTAAAGAATTTGAATTTTCCACTCTTTGTAATCATCTAATTGGTTAATAGGATATACTGTTTTTAGTGACTTGTTTCATTTATTTACCCTTATACTTACAGAAGATACAGCAATGGTCACATCTGAAAAAATAAAATATTCATTATATCAACAGGAATTTCTGCTTGATTAATTATTCAGAGATGATGGTGAGGTTGTGATTTGGGCAACATAAAAAGGCATAGGAAGCCAGGTAAGTAAGGTTTTCAAGTCTTTTATTCAGTTTTAATTGTGTGTGTCACCCACAGTTCAAGCCAGCTGGTATGTTGAACTCAAAGTAAAAAAAAAAAGTAACAGTAAGCATCAACTCTGTCTTTTGCAAACCAATATTTTGTCTTCTTAATTAAGCTTGGCTTGTGACTATTAAGAAAATAATGTCTAAAATTATTCACCTCTTCTCTCCTCCAAAAAAAATTAAACAGTATGTCTTTTAAAGGAAGCTCTTGATACAACTTCCTGCTAAGCAAGTTTCTTTACAATTCATTCTTAAAGGTTTGCTATTTGTAGTTTCCATTACAATTTTTAGGACAAACAGATAAAATATCTAGCTGCAAGGGAATTCTGATTTCTTCTTTCATTATTATCTGTTTGGGTATTATTTTTATTTAGATTATATGAAACTCTGAAACCCTGTCTCAGTATTATGTATCTCAGATTGGGAACCACTATAAAGCAGGAATAAATAGAAACAGAACTTGTGCTTGGCAAAGTGCCATAAAACAGAGATGTTTACTAGTAATTTTTATACTGATGGTTATCATTTTAGAGTGGGAGCAATTATATCATGGATGTGGGCTTTGAGGATCTAATAAGAAAAGGAGATCTCTTAACTATATTTTCAGTTGGCCCTTCTCACAGCATGTACGGGTGTTATTTGCAAGGTGAAATGAAGTGTTGATCACAAGATAAAGAACATTCAAAATACCTTTCTTGTTATCAATAGTTCAGCAACTGGTATCATTTTCATAGACCAAAGGTTTGAAATTTTTTTTTCTGAAGAGGGCCACATAATAAATAATTTGAGGCTTACTGGGCCACAGTATCTATCACAACTACTTAACTCTGCCATTGTAGTGCAAAAGCATAGACAATACATAATGAAGCAGTGTGTCTGTGTTCCCATAAAACTTGATTTATAAAAACAGACCAGGCCAAAACGACATGCATGCTAAAGTTTGCCAACTCCTATCATAAATGGTGAAATCATTCAACCAACAGATGGCATATGATATAGAATTTGGTTCCTAAAAAAGGAGAATTAAGGAAGTTAAATTATTTTCAGAGAATAAGAAATTATTTCTGACTTCCCATTTTGTGTTTTTGCCTGCTTTATAACTTGATTTGTATTTGCTATTGGTATGAAGATGCAAAATATGAAAAAAAAGAAGACTTTAGAATAGGACAAAGGGGTCAACTAAACACATATAACTGATTCGTATATTTTCATTCTTTTGATTCCATGAAACTATGCAAATATCAACCTCTTAAGATTATCTTGAGCAATAAATGAGCAAATATTATAAAATACTTACAAAGTAATCCTGAGAAAGAAGAACAAAGTTGGGGGATTGCACTCCCTGACTTCAAACTCTACTACAAATCTACAGTAATCAAAACAGTATAACACTGGCACAAGAAAAGACCCATAGATAAATGGAACAGAATAGAGAGCCCAGATATAAAACCATGCATTTGTATTCAATTAATATATGAAGAAGGAGTCATGGATATTCAATGGGGAAAAGACAGTCTCTTCAACAACTGGTGTTGGCAAAACTGGACAGTTACATTTAAAAGAATGAAAGTGGATTGTTGTTGAACTCCATACACAAAAGTAAACTCAAAATGGGTTAAAGACCTAAATGTAAGACATGAAACCATGAAACTGTTAGAAGAAAACAAAGGTAAGCCTGAGCAATTTTTTCCTGGATACATCTCCTTGGGCAATGGAAACAAAATAAAGAATGAGTAAGTAGAACTACGTCAAACTAAAAATCTTCTGTACAGCAAAGAACACCATCAGCTGAACAAAAAGGCATCCTACAGTATGGGAGAATGTATTTATAAATGTTTTATCCAAAAAGGGATTAATAGCTTAAATATATGAACACATGTACCTCAATACCTAAAAACAAATAACTCAATTAAAAAAATGGGCAAAGGACCTGAAAAGACATTTCTCCAAAGAAGAAATACAAACGGCAAACAGGCCCATGAAAAGTTGCTCCACATCACTAATCATTAGGGAAATGCACATCAAAACCACAATGAGATACCACCTCATACTATCCAATGGCCACTATCCAAAAGATAAAAAATAACAAATGTTGATGAGGATGCAGAGAAATGGAAGCTCTCTCATTGTTGGTGGGAATGTAAATTGGTGCAGCCACTGTGGAAAGCAGTATGGCAGTTCCTCAAAAAACTAAAAATAGAAATAAAATACCATTCAATCCAGTAATTCCACTCCTAGGAATTTCTCCAGAGAAAACAAATTCCCTGATTTGAAAAGATATATGCATGCCTATATTTATTGCTGTATCATTTATAATAGCCAAGATATGGAATCAACCTAAATGTCCAATGACAGAGGAATGGATAAAGAAGAGGGGTACATACACACAACGGAATATTATTCAGTCATAAAAAGAAAATAAATCCTTCCATTTGCACCAACATGGATGGATCTAGAGGATATTATGCTCTATGAAATAAGCCAGTCAGAAAAAGACAAATACCATATGATCTCACTTATTTGTGGAATATAAAACAAAGCAAAACAGAATGAAAAAAACAGCAATAGACTCACAGACACTGAGAAGTGACTAGTGGTTACCAAGGGGGAGGTGGGTGGAGAGGGTGAGGGGGATAAAGAAGCACAATAATTCTCAATCACAATATAAGTTGGTCACAGCGATGATAGTACAGTGTGGAGAATATAGTCAATGATTCTATAACATCCTTCTATGTTGATAGATAGTAACCATACTAGAGGAGGTGAGGATTTAATAATATGGATAACTGTTGAACCACTGTGTTGTACATTTGCAACCAATATAAGATTATTATATCAATGATACTTCAATAGTATAACAAATACTTAGGAACACTGGCATATACTTAAGGAAGTATAAGTGCTGAATGAATATATATCAACTAGTTTTCAGCCTATATTCTGAAGTAGGAAGTTCTTTTGTGACCAGTAAGTAAAAAGAATGAAGGAACCATGTGTGAAAGGAAGGGAGCGACACACAGCAGCAATTCACCGGATAATTCCACTTTATTAGGGAAAGGTGCTGGGTTATATAGGAAGGGGCATGAGCTGATTGAGGTGTCACTTCTACGGGGCTGGTGGCTATTGGCTAGGTGCTGGGATTAGGGGGGCGAGGGGTGATTGGGCTTCAAGTGGCACAAGCGGGAACCGAGGACCCAGAAGAGAAGCAGGAAGTTCGCCATCTTATGGGTGGGGGCCCTTCATTCCCCCTTTCTCCTCTATGGGGTTGTGGATGTTGCTTTCTCTCTGACTGCTTCCTGCTGAACGGGGGCGGAGAAGGGAGTGAGGGCTTGAGGCCTGGGAGGAAAGGGTTGATAGGACTCCCCACAGTAAGGATGAGTAGATGTGGACTTCTTCAGGTTGGAAATCAACGAAGGTTCCCTGTAACCATAGGTCGAGGACTTGTTGATTCTAATGGTGCTAAGAGGATATGGGTGCCAGAAGCCAGGCGTCTGTGGCCATTGTTCCAGGAACAGTTTCCAGCGGAGAGAGGGGTCCATCTCAGCATGTGTCCATCTCAGCATGTGGTGAGGAGGTTACGTGAGGGTGAGGGATCTTCTGTGGCTAAAAGCTGGTAGTTCCTGAGTAAAAGATGGTTGAAAGTTTGATTAGAGATTTTACCGACTTGGGATTTGATAAACTTTACTATACAAGGCAAGAAGAGACAGGCGAGAAGAATGATTATTATAGGGCCTGCAATGGGCCACAGCCAGGTAAGGAAGGGGTTTGTTAATATTGAAGAGAATGGGTTGGAATTGGAAGCAGAGTGGAGGCTGGAGGCAAGGTTGGTGAGTTTGGTAATGTCAGTTTCTGCAATGCCGGATTCATTGATGTAATAGCAGCACTCTTCTCGAAGGAAGACGCAGGTGCCACCCTTTTCGGCTGTAAGCAGATCTAAGGCCCACAGGTTTTGAAGGGTGACCTTAGCTAGCGAAGTGACCTGTCTTTGGAGAGAGGCCAGGGAATCGGCAGTGGATGTCAGAGCTCCCTCAAGTTTGGTGTTGAGATCTTTAATTGCCCATAGAGAGTGACCTAAGGCTCCTCCCGAAAACTCTGCTTCAATGGCTGAGGTGGTCAAAGAGATACCGACCATGATGGGAAGGAAAGCAGCCCTTTTTGTGCACAAGGGCAAGGGAGGTTGGAGCTCAAGAAATTCTGCCATGCTGTAAAGTGTAAACTGTGGGATTAGGGTGACGAGAATGCAGGGTATATTGGAGTTGGGAGGCAGTGAGTTGAAAAGACTGCCATTACACCAAAAGAAGTGACCTGGTTGTGTAAAAGTCTTAGAGCCGGAGGTAGGGGTGTAGATAGAGAGACAGTGAAGTGCGCTGGAGGGGGGAGGGGTTGGGCCTACAGAGTGGTGGATGGTGAGATTATCTGCGTATTCTGATTCCCATAGGAGTATGTCTGCCAGTGGACGAAAGGGTTGTCCTTCTGCATGGAAGGAGTAGTTGGAAATATTAAGGGGCACGGTGGCCAGCAGTGGGCGCTGTAGTGATGCGCACAAGAAACAATTGGCAGTGTTGAGGGTGTGTTTGAGAAAGATGGTGGTGTCTTGAATGAGCTGTAACCAAGAGTAGGAGTGGGGGTAAGAAGATGAAGAGGCACCGTCAAGAGTTTGGACAATAACTTTTTCAAAATGTCCGATGTCTGATGCAACTTGAGAGATCTGGGAATGAGAGGGAACATACTCTTGAGAGATATGAAGGGTACCGTGGGGGGTCAAGGACCCCCCATAGTAAACTGAGGCTGTGACTCTGGTGGCCCATCGAGAGTTCCAGAAATCTGGGATTGATAAGGAGAATGAATTGTTGGGATATTTTATGAAAAAGTTGGAGGAGTAATACTGTGGGCACCAGGAGTTACCCATGTAGTGAATGATGCAAGACCTGTAGGGACATCCCCCATAGGTGTCTGGCCATTGCCTGCAATAAGCTTGTTTTTGGTCATAGAGGAAGCAGAGTTAGGGAGAATAAAGGTAGCTGCTAGTGAACACTTCGGTGGAGGGAGGAAAGTGGAGGTATAAAGGCTCAGAGCAGCCTTTCAGAGGGCAGTCTGATGTGGCAATGAGGGTAGTAACTTTTGTTTGATGCTGTGTGTAAGTCTGTCTGACTTTGAATCGCCATAGAAAGGAGGCTGAGGTGGCGGGGAAGACAATAGGAATGAAGAAAAAAGGTGAGAGAGCAGTAAAGGAGGAAAAAGTCATGATTTGGATATGGATGGCAAAGGGGGTGAACGGGAGATGCGGAGTTTCAAGGGATCAGAGGGATGAGGCGTGGTAGAGTAGACAGCGTCTTGGGCTGTATCCGAAGGACTCTGGATTGTGACTGATGGGTCTTGAGTGTCCAGAGAAGGTGGGTCCTGGGTATTTGGTTTCAACCTGGAGATATGAATCCAAGGGGTGACAGAGTTATCAGGCAGTAAGAGCTTGGCGGCCGAGGGGGTGCAGAGAATAACTGGGTGTGGACCTTCCCATTTTGGGGTGAGAGAGGGCCAATACTCTGGCGGCTCATAAAACACTAGTTGGCCGGGCTGTAAGACAGGAGGAATTTGAGAGGCAGATGGATCAGGAAGGAGCCAATCCTGATATTTCCACAATTTGGTGTGGAGGAGAGAGGGTAGCGGAAGGGCCATATTGGGAGGAATCGGTCCTTTGTGGGAAGGGAGCCCTGGGGGTAGAATTGGGCGGCCGTACATGATCTCAAAGGGTGACAGGAAGGAAGGTTTCTTTGGGAGGGCCCAAATACGGAGTAGAGCTAAGGGAAGTAAGTGAACCCAGTCAAGGTGTAGTTCTAGAGATAGTTTGGTCAGGATGTCTTTTAGAGTCCTATTGGCTCTTTCTACTTTTCCCGAAGCCTGTGGTCAATAAGGACAGTGTAGATGCCAGGGGAGTGAGAGTGACTTGGAGAGGTTCTGAATGATTTGGGCAGTGAACTCAGGGCCATTATCTGATTGGAGGGAAGTGAGCATCCTGAACCTAGAAAAGATCTGGGTGAGGAGGATAGAGGCAACTGTGGACGCTTGTTTGTTAGTGGTGGGGAAAGCCTTGACCCATCCTGAAAATGTATCTACTAACACGAGTAGGTATCTGGTACGCCGTACGGGGGGCCAAGTTAGTGAAGTCTATTTGCTAATCTGCGGCGGGGACATTACCCCATGCTTGATGAGCCGGGAAGGGTCGGGTCTTGAGGGGGGTATTAGGGTTAGTGCGTTGGCAAATGGTGCACCTGTGGGTGATTTGGTCAAGTCGGGTTTTGTCTTCAGGAGAGAGAGAAAAAAAGGATTGTAAAAAATGGATTAAGGATTGGGGGCTAGGATGGAACAAATCGTGTAAGAGGCGGAAGAGAGACTCTCTGTCCTGGGAGCAGAAGGTGTCTTGTGATAAGGCTAAAACCACAGGGGCAGACGGATCACTGTCTGATGCTTCTTCTGATAGGGCAATCGACCGGGCTACTCTGTCATCTTTATTGTTACCTCTTGTAATGGGGGAGTCGTCCTTTTGATGTGATTTGCAGTGGACTATGCCCAGTCGGTGTGGGAGTTGTGAAGCCTCTAGAAGTTTAGTAATTAAGGCTGAATTCGTGATGGAATTTCCTTTTGTGGTGAGGAGGCCTCGTTCTTTCCATACTGCCGCGTGAGACAAGAGAATGTGGAATACGTATTTGGAGTCAGTGTACAGTGTGAGAGACGTGTCCCGGGCCAGAGTGCAAGCTCTGGTGGCTGCAATGAGTTCGGCCTGTTGATTGGTTGTACCGGGGGGCAGGGCTCGTGCCTCAATGATGTCTTCGAGGGAGACTACTGCATTTCCTGTGTAATGGGTGCCCTCATGTTTAAAGGAGGACCCATCAGTAAACCAGATGAGGTCGGAGTGTGAGAGGGCTCCTTCAGAGATTGTGGAGTGACATGGAAGGAAGTTGTGAAGGGCTTCCAGGCAATCATGCGAGGGAGTATGAGGAGAGTAGGGTAGAGGAAGAAGAGTGGCCGGATTCAGGGGCGGGCAGGGGAGGAAAGAAATGTCTGGATTTTGGAGGAAAGAGGACAGTAAGCTCAGGAGTCTGGAGGGAGGGAGAGTCTGTAAACTTTTGTAGGTTAAGAGGTCTTTTAAGTGATGTGGGGACAGAATGGTAAGGGGCGCCCCGAATGTCAGTTTATGAGCTTCCTTCTGCAAGAGCTGTCCAGCTGCTAATGCCCATAGGCAGGGGGCCCATCCCCGAACTGTGGGGGTCTAATTGCTTGGAAAGATAAGCTACTGGGGCAAAGGATGGGCCATAATATTGGCCTAGGACTCCTAGAGCTTGACTGGACCTCTCATGAATGTATAATGAGAAGGGCTTCAACAAATCAGGAAGATGGAGAGCTGGGGCTTCCACAAGGGCTCCATGGAGCTCAATGAAGGAGTGTCGGGGTGAGGAGGATAATGGTTCTTCAGGGGGGCCTTTGCTGATGTCATATAGGGGTCTTGCCAACAGGGAGAAGTTAGGGATCCACACTCTAAAATACCCAGCCAGGCCTAGAAAGGAAAGGATTTCTGTCTTGGTTTTGGGAACAGGCAGGTCAGAGAGGAGCCATTTTCTGTCTAAGGTAATGGACTTTCTTTGTTGAGGTAGAAGAAATCCGAGGTAAGTGACAGAAGGGGAAGAGATTTGAGCTTTGACAGGGGATACTCGGTAACGTCTGGAAGCTAGAAGGTTAAGTAGGGAGGCAGTGTCAAGTTGAGACTGTTCCCACGAGGGACTGCAGAGTAGAAGATCATCCACATATTGTAATAAGGTAGACTCGGAGTGATCATGATGAAACTGTTTGAGGTCCTGAGCTAGGACCTGTCCAAAAATATGGGGACTATCTCGGAAGCCTTGTGGCAAAACTGTCCAAGTGAGTTGTTCAGAATGTCTTGTGTATGGGTCCATCCAGGTGAAGGCGAAAAAATCTTGGGAGGAGGGGTCCAGAGGGATAGAAAAAAATGCATCCTTGAGATCTAGGACTGAGAAGTGGGAGGCCGAGGCAGGGATCTGCGATAAAAGGGTGTATGGATTTGGGACTAAGGGATGGATAGGGACGATGGCCATGTTGATGAAGCGAAGGTCTTGTACGAGGTGGAAAGATCCGTTGGTTTTTTTAACAGCTAATATGGGGGTATTAAACGGAGGTGAGTGGGTCTAAGGTAATTTTTGTTTAAAAGATCTTGAATGATGGGTTGAAGGCCTATGAGGGCTGAAGTGGTTAGGGGGTACTGGGCCTGACAGATATACTGAGAAGGGTCATGTAATATGATAGAGGCAGGAGGACATAGAGCCACGGAGGGGCTTGTAATGTCCCAAACTTTGGGATTTACAGGGTGTATGAGGGCGGAACTGGAGCTTTCATTGGGTAGAGGGGGATTGGCTATGAGGGCCATTAGAAAGGGAGTACTGGGGGCT
The DNA here is from genome assembly GCF_030020395.1 of Manis pentadactyla. NCBI lineage: Eukaryota > Metazoa > Chordata > Mammalia > Pholidota > Manidae > Manis > Manis pentadactyla. Next base: position 83,719,834 of record NC_080026.1, read on the forward strand.
GTAGGAGTGGATATAGTTATGGAAACATGGAGGAGAGAAAGGATGTCCCATCCTAGTAAGGGGATGGGACACTGGGGCATAACCAGGAAGGAGTGGGAGAAAGGTATGGGATTGTCCTGGATTGTGCATAAAAGGGGGGGGTTAATGGGAAAATCTGTTTACCTCCTACCCCGACTATAGGAGTAATGGCAGGCGGTAGGGCCCCAGTATTCTCGCAAGACTGAGAAGGTGGCTCCTGTATCTAGGAGGAAGGAGATGGGGCGACCGTCTACTATTAAAGTAACCCTGGGCTCCTGTTTGGTGATGGAAATGGTCGGGCAAGAAGCCCCTGGGCCCCGTCAATCTTATTCTGCCAGCCCCACTACGGCGGGCTTAGGATGGGGGTTGTTTGTCCAGCCTCCCCTTCGGGTGGCTGGGCAATCAGACTCCCAGTGGCCCTTTTAGTGGCATCTGGGGCATGGGGTGGTAGGAGATCTGGGGGAGGGGCATGCCCTTGACCAATGTCCCTCTTTTCCGCACTTGAAACAAGCTCCTGGGGGGGGGGGCTTGTTTGTAAAGGGGCACCCAGGTTGTGGTCTTATCAGCTGGGCCAACATTTGGAAATTGGCCTGATCAGCCTTTTGTTTACGGCGTTCTTTCTCCTCCTCCCGGTTATGGAAGACTTTAAAGGCCACTGTTAGGATCTCAGTCTGTGGGGTAGCGCGGCCCTGTTCTAACTTTTTGAGTTTAGCTTTAATGTTGGGGTAGCTTTGAGCTAGGAAGTATGTCATAAGGACATGTCTTCCATCAGGCATTTCTGGGTCCAGGCTGGTATACTGTAATAGGGCTTGAGTGAGTCTGTCTAAGAACTCGGAGGGAGTCTCCTCCCTCCTTTGAATTATGTCTTGGAGCTTTTGAAAATTGACTACTTTACGAGCTGCCTTTTTCAGACCTGCTATTAAGCAGGAGGCGAAAATATCTCTAGAGCGGAGACCCACGGCGGTGTTATAATCCCAGTGTGGGTCTTGTTCAAGGACAGCAGTGGGGCCAGGGGGATAGGTGGGGTCAGTCCTGTGGGTTTCGCTGGAGTGCGTTTGGGCAAAGTCCCAAACTCGTCTACGCTCTTCAGGAAGGAGGGTATTGGCCAGGAGCATGAAAATGTCATGATGTGTGAGGCTGTATGACTGGAGGGTCCACTGAAACTCCCTGATATATGTCGTGGGATCAGTGGAAAAGGAACCTAGGCGTTTCTCAAGTTGGGCTAAATCTCCTAAGGAGAAAGGGATGTAAACGCACATGATGCCTTGGGATTCTGCTACCTCCCAGAGGGGGGCGATAATTTTGGGAGGCCCTCGGGACCGAGTCTGAGGGGGACTGAAGGGTTCTGGCTCAGTCTGTGGGGGAGAAACAGGTGATGGGGGCAAAGATGGAGGAGGCTCCTGGGACTTAGTTAGAGGGGGGCTGAAAGGCTCAGGCTTGATCTGCAGGGGGGGTGAGGTGGGGGAGGAGATGGTGGTGGAGGAAAGGGGAGGGGCTGTTGTAGGAGAGGAGGGTGAGGCGGTGGCGACGGAGGAAGAGGGTGGAGGGGTTGTAGGGGGCGGGGGGCTGAAGGGGGAAGCCTGTATGGCGGAGGTTCGTCGGCTGGGTCAAAGGTAATCGAAGAGGGACTGGGAATATGTGGAGGGGAGGTAGACAGCTTGCAGGCTAGGAGAACTTGGGGTGGGGAACAGGTGGTGCAGAGGCTGGGATTTTGAGCTAGGAGGCGAAAAGCTTCGATATAGGGAATCTCCTTCGATTTTTTCAGGCGCTGGCAGTAGTTAAAGAGATCGCGAGTGATGTTAGGATCAAGAGTTCCCCTGTGGGCCATTGGTTGTTATTGTCTAGGGGGTATGTCGGCCAATCTTGGGAGCAGTATTTATGGAGAAGTTTTGGTTTTATATCAGGTGTCAGGAAGAGGGTGGCTAGATACTTGAGCAGGCATTCAAGAGGTGAACTTTCAGGGAGGGATGAGGAGGCTCCCATGGCTAAAGGACAGAGAAGGAGACAAACAGGGGAAGATGAACGGAGATCCTCGGACTGGGAGCAGACGGCAAGGAGACAAAGGGCATCCCTGATGATCCTTGGTGGTCTGCGGAAACTCGTATACGAGTCTGAATTTCTTAGGAAGTGTGGGTCGTCACCCAGACTTCTCTAAGAAAGCAGAGTGCTGGAGTCACGAGGAACCTAGTACTAGGAATTTTCGGTGGAAGGAATTTTCAGCGGAAGGAACAGAAGGAGGAGGAGGGGGAAAGGGAGCGTTCTCATCCGCAAAGGAGTCACCTCGTTTATGGCTGTTGGAGGAGGGGCCTGAGGGTCCTCTGCAGCCGTGAAGGCCTGAGGCGGGGAGAGTTCCCTCCTCGTCCCCGAGCGTCAGGGCCTTGCCGGATGATCACGGTCAATGGCGCTGTGATAGCTCAGGGAAGAGTGGCCCACTCCGGGGGAAAACTTACCCAAAGGCCAAAGAGGAGTGGTGAGCATGAGGAGCCAGCGCCAGAAAAAGAGGACGAGGGCAAGCTGCTGCTGGTGTCGAGGGGAAGACAGGGCCCAGTTGGGGTGTCCCGTCTCCCGGGTTTCGGCACCAATGAAAGGAAGGGAGTGACACACAGCAGCAATTCACCGGAGAATTCTGCTTTATTAGGGAAAGGTGCTGGGTTATATAGGAAGGGGCATGAGCTGATTGAGGTGTCACTTCTACGGGGCTGGTGGCTATTGGCTAGGTGCTGGGATTAGGGGGGCGAGAGGTGATTGGGCTTCAGGTGGCGCCGGCGGGAACTGAGGAAGCAGGAAGTTTGCCGTCTTATGGGTGGGGGCCCTTCAATGTGACTATGCTTTCTATTCTATTCAAGATAGATTTTAAAATCTGTGGTACATATTACTATTGCTCACAGGAGGGTTGACTGTTCTACCCACTTGATATTATCCATAGACAAGAGTCCTTTGGCAAATGATATATGAGCAGAAATGGAAATGTAAAGGTGTGTCTTTAGTCTAATCTCATATGTTTTTTTGATAATAGTCATAGTGATGCATATTCACCAAATTCTAGGAAAATCATAATGAACACTAACCCTTGTAATGCAAATGTGAATGTTTTACAAAAGTTAATTATGTTAGGAAACCCTTTTTTTTAGCAAATAAAATTCCTAAGAGACTTAAACTATTTTATCTTACCCATTCGGTATCACTCAGATACAAAGAGAGAATTCAAAATCCTTGATCTCCAATTCCCAGCTCTCCCTCCTTTGTTGAATACAAAGTGTAGTCCAAAGTCTGTTTCATGTGTCCCATCTTGTCTTTCTTTTCCATCTTCTTTAATATAACACTGGCTCATAGCTAGGCTTTTTGAAAACAAAAAAATATTTCATTGGAAAGGCAAGATCTAGATTTTAAGCAAAAATTAGAACCCCCAAAAGTTGCCTATAGGTTTTTTTCCATATTCTGCAATCATAACATGATTTATAGGTTTTAATGATATTAGAGGAGTTTATATTCTGTGTCCATCTGAAATGAATCATGCCCTGTGATAAACATGTTACTTATTTATTTATTTCCACATATTCAACAACTCCGTTCTGAGAACATATTTTGCAAATAAGGACACTGAGACTTATGGAAATGGCATTCATTGGGCCCTTAATACATTCTAAGTATTGTTACAGGTGTTTTACATATATCATTTCATTTAACCCTACAAACTTTTCGTTGTTAGTGTTATCATATTTTTAGATGAGGAAACTGAATCTTAGAGAAGTTACTTGCCCAAAATCTAGAGGCTTGAATTTGACCAATTCTGACTGGTCCATGTCTCTGCTCCTTCTACATTACTATATTCCTTCCACATTTTAGAGTGGATTTCTATTTTTTAATCATTATAGTTCTTCCCCTTTTCCATCAGGTAAGAACCTTTCTGGTAATTTATTATTCAGCAATAGATAAGTAATACAGCTGTTAACCAAATAACTTACTGGTGAGTGGAACCTTCCATTTCTGCATCCCATAATTGATTTGACAAATATTGAGGTTTTACATGCCAGGTATTACATTTGTCCCTGCCAACAAATAGCTTATCATCTAATGGTGGATGAATGGGAGGCAAAAAGATTTAACTGGATTTTGAAAAACAAAGCCTAAAATAAGTAAAGAATGGAAATAATAGTTTGCAGAGATAAATGAAATGAAAAATTAACAATCAACAAGCACAAAAATTGATTGTGCAAAAAAAATTAACATAAATGATTAACCTCTAGCTACAATGATTAAGAGAGAGTGGGGTAGAATGAGAACATAAATCATCAAAATGGGGAATGAATCAAGAGATCATTACAGAACCTAGGGATAGCTTTTTTTAAGATAATAGGAAATTTTTATTAAAAATAGCATTAAAAATGCTTAGTCATAAATTTAAAAATATATGACTCCTTATATATGAAAACTATATAACATTGTTGGGAAAAAGTAAAGCAGACCTAAATAAATGGTAGGATACATACATGCATCATTGGAAGATTCAGTAGCATTAAGATGTGAATTCTCCCCAACATAATCTAAAGTTTCAACACAACTCATTCAAAATCCTTGAAAGAATTTGTTTTAGATACTGTCAAGCAAATTCTAGATGTATATGAAAAGGCAAAAGAAATGGAATTTCCAAAATAATTTTTAAAAAGAACAAAGTTGAGTGAATTATGTATACTTGATTTCAACAGGTACAATAATGCCACAGTAATCAAATCAATGGGGTATTAAACTTAAGAATAGACAAAGAGATCAAAATAACAGAATCTGGAGCCCAGAAATTCACTCACCTATATATAATCAAACCGTTTTTACGTAAATACTATAGCAATTAAGTAAGGAAATGAAAGCCTCTCAGCAAATTGTTCTGGGAAATCTGGGTATCCAAAAGGAAAAAATCAACTACTATCCCCACATTACATCACATATAGAATATAATTTCAGGTGAATCATAGATTTAAACATAAAAGCTAGAATCATAAAGCTTCTATAAATTAATGGAATAGTATCTCCATGGGTTGGAGTCAGCAGAGATTCTCTGATCACAGAAAACTTTAACAATAAAGAGAAAAATATGTGAAATTGCAATTTATCAGAATAAAAAATTTTTGCTTATTAAATACTACCATTAAGAAAATGAATAGGCAAATCACACAATGAGGGAAAATAGTTACAATACATGTATCGGGAAAATACATATATCTATAATATATTTAAAACATCTACAACTCAATAATAAAAAGCATGCAACACAATTTTCTTTTAAATCCAGCAATGGGATAACCATACGGAAAAGAATGAATAGATCCCTGTCTTAAACCATCCACAAAAAATTACTCTTAATAGATTAAGCACCTAAACACAGACCTAACATCATAAAACACCTAGAAGAAAATATAGGGAAAAGCTCCTTAATATTGGTTTTGGCAGTGATTTCTTGGCTATGATACCAAAAGCGTAAGAGCAAAAGCAAAAAATAAACAAGTGGAACTACACCAAACTAAAAGTTTCTGCACAGCAAAAACAAGAAAGAAAAAAGAAAAAAGAAATCAAAAGGCAACCTATAAAATGGGAGAAAATACTCATAAATGATATATCTGATAAGGAATTAATATCTAAAATATATAAGAAGTTCATGCCGCTCACTAAAAAAAACCCAGCAATCTATTAATAAATGGGCAAGGGACATGAATAGACATTTTTTTCAAAGAGAACATACAAATGGCCAAAAAGTACATGAAAAAGTTCTCAACATCACTAATTATAAGGAAATGCAAATCAAAACCACAATGAGATATCACTTCCTATCAGTTAGAACTGCTATTTTAAAAAAGACAAGATTAACAGTTGCTGACAAGGAATGTGAAGAAATGGGAATACTTGTGCACTGTTGGTGAGAATATAAATTGGTATGATTACTGTAGAAAACGGAGGTCCCTAAAAAAATTAAAAATAGAACTACAATATAATCCAGCAATCCTACTTCTAGTTATATATCTGAAAGAAATGAAAACTATCTCAAAGAAAAATCTGCACCCCCATGTTCACTGCAGTATTATTCACATTAGCCAACAAACAGCCTAAATGTCTACTAACAGATAAATGGATAAAGAAAATATAGTGTATATTATAGATATATTATATTTTAATATATATAAATATTGTTAATATACATATTAAAATGTGGTATATAATCTATAATTCAGCCATAAAAAAAGGAAATTCTGCCATTTGTGACAACATGGATGAAACATGAGGACATTATGCCAATGAAATGTTGAAAAGAGAAAGACAAATACTGTAGGATCTTAACTGTATGTGGGATCTCAAAAAGACAAATTCATAGAAGTAGAGTAAATTAGTAGTTGCCAGGAACTGGGTGGTAGGAGAAATGAGATGTTAACCTAAGAGTACAATTTTCAGTTATGAAGTAAGTTCTGGAGATCTAGTATACAGTATAGTGACTCTAGTTAACAATACCGTACTGTATATTTGAAAGTTTCCAAGAAAGTAGATCTTAAATGTCCTCACTACCACCATGATAATAAACAAACAAAAATGTTAATTACCTGAGGTGATGGATGTGTTAACTAACTTTATTGTAATCATTTTACAAAATATACATGTATCAAGTCATTATGTTGTACATCTTAAACTTAAAAAATATTATATGTCAATTATATCTCAATAAAGCTGGGAAGTAATTTTTTTTTAATTCAGCAAATGGCTCAAAGAGACATTTTTAAAAGGAAGATAAATGAATGGCTAATAAGGATATAATGAAATGTGCATCATTAGTCATCAGGAAATATCAAATTCAAACTTTGGTGGGGATACTATTTCATACACAGCAAAATGGCTGAAATTGAAATGACTAGCGTAACACAAGTTGACAATGATATGAAGAAAAAGGAACTTTCATACATGGTTTGGTGAAGCGGAAATGGTAAATAACTTTCAATAAAAGATTAGATAGTTTAACTTACTTTTATAGAGTTAAACATACCTTTCTCTAGGACACAGTAATTCCATCCCTAGCTAATCACCATACAGAAATGAAAATATATGTTCCCTTAGCTTCCATAGCAAAGTGTATCATCAAAAACTGTTTGAATTACTGAAACCGGCCTTTGGTATATATGGGATAAAGACATTTTTAAACACTGCTTTTTCAAAATAAGCTTTAACTTGTAAAAAGAAATGTAAATAATTTTCTGTCCATTGGGAGATTATTTCTGTCTGAAGAATCATCAAAGCAAAAGTTTAAAAAATTGAATTTTTCCCAAGTAGTTTCTTCATAGGATTCATTCCATTCAACCAACATTATTTAATGTCTTCTATGTACAATCTATTACATCAGAGTTCAGATGATAAAAAGATAATTATCAGTCTTCACTGCACTCATTACATAGTTGGGCAGATGAACATATGTATAAACATGTTATCTAAGGTAGACAGTGATAAATGCTGTAATAGAGCTGGAACAAATTTGCTGTGAGACTATAGGTGTGAAAACAGATTAATTTGAGAATTTAGAGAAATTATTCTGAGACAATATGGAATTTGAAAAGAACTCTAGCAGGCAGATACGTTGACAAAACTAACAGGCAATCACTCCAAATCACTCCAAAATTGTCTTGATTTCTTAAAGCTTTGATTTAATTATGTTAGTGAATGTTGAATGAATTCACTCAATAGATATTAAATCAGCAATTATTTACTAAGTACCCAGCATGTCAACTGTCAGATTTTACATACTTGGTACTTAGTAAATATTTACATTTCGTGGACTTCTTTCCACTTCCACTATGACAACTCCTCGTCTGAGACACCCAAGTTCTCCTAGCCTGGACTGAATGACTTCCTGTGTGGCTTCCCCTTCTTTTCCCTTAATTTCCTCTGACGCATTATCTTCACAGCAGAATGATCTTTTAAAAAAGTAGGAGGAACATGTTACAGGGCCTTGAAGTAATAATGTGGTCGTTCTGAGAGTGTTCTTTCCCTGCTTTTATATGACTATATCCTTATGCTTTTAATTTTACTTAGCATTCATATTCTCAGTACTTCCTTCTAACAAATCTACACTGATCTTCCCAATAAAGATGTGTTTTACATCTTTATTTTAGCACCATTGCCATTTTTACCTTGTGCTTAGATATCGATCTGTCTCTGTGTTTTTGGTCACTGCAAGACTGGGCAAGGGGTTTGTTCTTTTCACTATCCAGTGTGCCAATACACAGAAGACACTGAATATTTTTTGATGATGTATTGTGGGCAAAATCAGACAGGATACCTGACTTCATGGAACTAACAGCCTCGTAAGTGAAGCAGATATTAATCAAATAATCAAAGAATTAAATGGAAAATTATAAATTGTTGAGTGCTTGAAATATAGCATATTATTTTATGGGAACACACATTAAAAGAACAAGACCTACCTGGAGGGTCAGGAAAGACTTTCTCATGGAGGGTGCAGTTGAGCTGAGATCTGAAAGGTGAGCGTTACCAGGACAGAAGAGGTGAGAAGCACCTTTCAGTAAGGGAGAACAGTGTGTGAAGAAGCTTTGTGGTGAGATGGAACATCATGGGCTAGAGCAATCATTCTCAACTGGGAACATTTGACCAGGTCTGGAGGTATTTTGAATTCGGAACCAAGAGGGAATGTGCTACTGGCATCTAGTGAGTAAAGGACAGAGATGCTGCTGACACCCTGTAAAGAATGGAACAGTGCTGCACATAAAGAATTATCCAATCAGAGTATCTATAGGGCTGAAGTTGGGAGACCCTAAGTTAGGGTATTACTTCTCAAACATTTTTTTTACTTCAATAATAAGTATCTTTTACAATATAATCCATTAAACAAACACAGAATAAGAATAAGACGCATTTATATAAAATAACCCTTTGTTACTTTGTTTTACCCTTTTGCTTGTGATGGATTGTTTTCCATTCTGTTCCATTCATCTTTTATTACTGGTCTCAATTCATTAAGATTTATTTCATGACACACTATTAAGTCTCAATCTGTTAGAAAAATACTGTGTTGAAGGAACTGAAAGAAGGCAACTGCCTAGGACTCAGAAATCAAGGGTAAGATTGGGAAGTGGTAGAAATAGTGAGGCATGCAGGGGTAAGACTCCTCAAGGACTTACAGACCATATTAAGGACTTTGGTCTTTATGCTAAGAATAACAGGAAGACACCAAAAGACTGTGAGGAGGGTCATGACATTATTAGGTTTGCGTTACAGTATATAATACATGCCTTATATCTAGTATTCCTAATATTCTCCTTTTCATAAAGGTTAAAAAAACAGGTAAAATTAATTTTACTGTTGTTTTACTTAACCCAATAGATCATTTCAATCTGTCACTTTGTTACATGTCACTTGATACTTGTATCACCATCACGGAGATAAAAATCCTTTAGTTCTGGGGAGTTAGTATATATATCGGCGTGAGGACTTAAGTCTTTCCTCATCATCTGCCCCAAGCTTCCTTAGCAAGCTGTTTTTTGCTCTTTACGTGTGTGTGTGTGTGTGTGTGTGTGTGTATTTAAAAATCTGTGCTCCACCCACCAAACACAATATTTCCTCGTGATACATTAAAAGCATATATGAGCTTACATCATACACATTTCCCAACCACTTTGGGCTCTGCCCAGAGCTGCAATTGATCCCTCAGTCACTCTACCTCAGTAAGAACAAGCATTACAATTATCTTGAATAATCTTTTTTATTATTAACATTTTTTAGCCCATGTTCTTACCAGAAACTCTTCAAATACCATAGGAAACAAAATATCTTTTTTTAAATTTAATTTATTTAGTAGTTTTATTAAGGTATCATTGATATACACTCCCATGAAAGTTTCACATGAGCAACATTGTGGTTACTACATTCACCCATATTATCAAGCCTCCCGACACCCCATTGCAGTCACTGTCCTAGGTGCCAAAGATGCCAGAGTCATTACTTGTCTTCTCTGGGCTACACTGTCTTCCCCAGGAAGACACCATGTGTGTACCAATCATAATGCCCCTCAATCCCCTTTTTCCTCATCCCCACCCACCCTCCTCCACCCCTCCCCTTTGGTAACCGCTAGTCCCTTCTTGGAGTCTGTGAGTCTGCTGCTTTTGTTCCTTCAGTTTTGCTTCAATGTTATACTCCACAAATGAGGGAAATCATTTGGTATTTCTCTTTCTCCGCTTGGCTTATTTCACTGAGCATAATACCCTCTAGCTCCATCCATGTTGTTGCAAATTGTAGGATTTGTTTCCTTTTTATGGCTGAATAATATTCCATTGTGTACATGTACCACATCTTCTTTATCCATTCATCTACTGATGGACACTTAGGTTGCTTCAATAGTTTGGCTATTGTAAAGAGTGCTGCAATAAACATAGGAGTGTATATATCTTTTTGAATTGGGGATCTTGTTTTCTTAGGGTAAATTCCTAGGAGTGGAATTACTGGATCAAATGGTATTTCTATTTTTAGTTTTTTGAGGAACCTCCATATTGCTTTCCACAATGGCTGAACTAGTTTACATTCCCACCAAAAGTGTAGGATGGTTCCCCTTTGTCTGCATCCTCACCAGCATTTGTTGTTCCTAGTCTTTTCAATGTTGGCCACCCTAACTGGTGTGAGATGATATCTCACTGTGGTTTTAATTTGCATTTCCCTGATGATTAGCAATGTGGAGCATCTTTTCATGTGCCTGTTGACCATTTGAATTTCTTCTCTGGAGAAGTGTTGGTTCATATCCTCTGCCCAATTTTTAATTGGGTTATTTGATTTTTGGGTGTTGAGGCATGTGAGTTCATTATGTACTTTGGATGTTAACCCCTTGTCAGATATGTCATTTACAAATATATTCTCCCATACTGTAGAAGGCTTTTTTGTTCTACTGATGGTGTTCTTTGCTGTACAGAAGATTTTCAGTTTGACATAGTCCCATTTGTATGTTTTTGCTTTTGTTTCCCTTATGCAAGGAGATGTGCTCAGGAAAAAGTTGCTCATGTATAAATTCAAGAGATTTTAGCCTATGTTTTTTTCTAAGAGTTGTATGTTTCATGACTTACATTCAGTCTTTGATCTGTTTTGAGTTTACTTTTGTTTATGGAGTTAAACAATAATCCAGTTTCATTCTCTTACATGTAGGTGTCCAGTGGCCAACACCAGTTGCTGAGGCTGTCATTTCCCCATTGTATATCTGTGGCTCCTTTGTCATATATTAATTGACCATATGCTTGGGTTTATATCTGGACTCTATATTCTATTCCATTGATCTATGGGTCTGTTCTTGTGCCAATACCAGTTTGTCTTTGATTACTGTGGCTTTGTAGTAGAACTTGAAGTTAGAGAGCATAGCCCAGCTTTATTGTTCCTTCTCAGGATTGTTTGGCCTGTTTGGGGGTCTTCTGTGGTTCCATATGAATTTTTGAACTATTTGTTCTAGTTCACTGAAGAATGCCATTGGTATTTTGATAGGGATTGTATTGAATCTGTAGATTGCTTCAGGCAGGAAGGCCATTTTGACAATACTAATCCTTCCTATCCATGAGCATGGGATGTATTTCCATTTATTGGTGTCTTCTTTAACTTCTCTCATGAGCGTCTTATAGTTTTCAGGGTGTAGGTCCTTCACTTCCTTGGTTAGGTTTATTCCTAGGTATTTTATTATTTTTGATGCAATTGTGAATGGAATTGTTTTCCTGATTTCTCTTTCTGCTAATTCATCGTTAGTATATAGGAATGCAACAGATTTCTGTGTATTAATTTTGTATCCTGAAACTTTGCTGAATTCAGTTATTAGTTCTAGTAGTTTTAGGGTGGATTCTTCAGGGTTTTTTGTGTACAATATCATGTCATCTGCAAATAGTAACAGTTTAACTTCCTTACCAATCTGGATGCCTTTTATTTCTTTGTGTTGTCTGCATGCCATGGCTAGGACCTCCAGTACAATGTTGAATTAAAGTGGGGAGAGTGGGCATCCTTGTCTTATTCCTGATCTTAGAGGAAAAGCTTTCAGCTTTTCACTGTTAAGTATGATGTTGGTTGTGGGTTTGTCATATATGGCTTTTATTTGGTTGAGGTACTTGCCCTCTATATCCAGAGTTGAGAGTTTTTATTATGAATAGGTGTTGACTTTTGTGAAATGCTTTTTTAGCATCTATGGAGATGATCATTTGGTTTTTGTCCTTCTTTTTGTTGATGTGGTATATGATGTTGATGGATTTTTGAATATTGTACCATCCTTGCATCCCTGGAATATATCCTACTTGATCATGATGGATGACCTTTTTGATGTATTTTTGAATTCGGTTTGCTAATAGTTTTTTGAGGATTTTTGCATCTATGTTAATGAGGGATATTGGTCTGTAATTTTCTTTTTTTATGGTGTCTTTTCCTGGTTTGTTATTAGAGTGATGCTGGCCTCATAGACTGCATTTAGAAGTATTCCCTCCTCTTCTACATTTTTGAGAACTTAAAAAAATTTGCCTATTAATTACAGAAATTCTTATATAAAATGCAGATAGGTTAAATATATATGTAAAGAAATAAGATGGAATGACACAGTATAAGTTGCTCTGAACCTGTTTTTTTTCCTACTCAGCAATAGCTATCACTGTGTTTCTGTTGAGCACTTTTTGGCATCTGTACATTTCTACCAAGGGGTTGAATAAATTCCTCATCCCTGGATTTTTAGGTTGCTTACAGCTTTTTGCTATTATAAACAATGCTGCATAAATATTTATGTTAGTGTTTCCACACTTGTTTTGTTATTTTTTTAAGAATAAATTTCTGGAGAAAAAATTTTCCATGTTAAGTTACTCAAATGTTAAGGGTCTCAATGCAGCTCAACTGCTTTGAGAGAGGTTGTGCCAATTTCTACTTCTCCCATCAGTGTAGAGCACTAGAGTGTCAGAAAACACACATCTGTCCACTCAAATTCTTTGTCTTTGCCAATTTGACAGGTGAGAAAGTGTCATCTCATCTTTGTATTGATTTGCATTTATTTTATTACTAGCAGGTCTGATGAACTTTCTTTCACATGTATGTTGGTGATTTGTATTTATTTGTGCATTCCTATCCCTAGTCCATTTTTCTCTAAGATCGTGTTTTTCTCATCCCATCATAAATCCTCTTAATATACTAGGAATATTAACCCTTAATGACATGTGTTTTAATATCTACCAGCTGGTCATTAAATGGGGAATAGAGGTTGTTTTTTTGATATTTTGGTTTACCTTTTTATGTCTTCAAGTCTATCAGTCTTTTTATGTTGCTTCTGTCTTGATATCACATGAACAAGTCATTCTGCAATATAGGTTATGTGAACATTCATCAATATTTTCTATTATATTACTTTTATGGTTTAATTTCTAATATTTAAATATTTACTTCATATGGACTTAAGTCTGGCATAAAGTAAGGACCCAATTTGATTGTTTTCCCAATTGGTTTGCTAACTAGAGCAACATAACAAAAGTATAATCAATTCTGTTCACTGACATGATTTTTAAACTTTACTATAAAATATCCTACTCAATGAAGGGACATAGGATTGAGTAAAAGGGGAAGGTACCTTAACAGAGTTAAAAAGAGTAGAAAGTTCTCTAAATATGATACACACATCTAGGTTTTCTGAAACTTTGAATGTTAGGCAATGTATATGCAATTGCTAAAAGCCTAGATTAAATATGAAATTCAACCACAAAGTAAATTTCCAAAGTTATTTCTTATCTTTCAGTTATAATTTCTAATTCTCTCAGTTTACTTGAAATAACTTTTATGAAGCAGAGGAAATTGATTAGGAAGAAAATTTGCCAGTGTTAATCTTGAGCAGGTAATTGAGTTTCTAACTTTAATGGTATACTATTAACTTCCTTGAAATATTAATCAAAAAAAGTCGAACATCAAAATTCTTCTTTTGATAAAGGAGTTCTGCTTGTTGCTCTTAGTAACTACACAAATTTGAATTAATGAAAACACTTTTAACTTTTTGTTACGGCAATTTAAAAATATAAATAGAAGTAGAGAGAATAATATGATAAACCTGCTACAACCACCAACCAGCTTCAACAATTTTTAAACTCCTGGTTAGTGCTCTTGTGTTTACCTTAAACACGAAACCGTCATCAGCTTAAAATAATGTACAATATTTCCTTAAAGCCTTCAAATATTCATCATTCTTCACAGGTCCAATTGTCTTCTTTTCCCTTTCAAAAAAGCTTGCCTACTTGATTTGTGATTCAAATAAGGTGCATACATAGCATTTCCTTGATATATATCTTGCCTCCTTCAATATTGTGGGTTTTTATCTTTGTATATTTTTCATTGTTGTTAAAGAAACTGGCTCTTTTGTCATATAGAATTTCCTCACAGTTTGTTTTGTTGATTACATCTCCATGGTGAGATACAGAAGAATGGTAAGATTGAGATTCAATTTTTGTATATATGACATGACTATTTTATATATTTTGGTCAGTAGATATATTTATCATCTCTCATTTTTTCATGTTAATAGGCATTAATGATCATTACCAATTCAATACTGATAATATTCTAATTCTACTCTTTCTTCATTTATTAGCTAGAATACATTAAAAAAAACTGGGCCTCATCAATTATTTGTGTACTAAAGGTACAGATTATACTCTACAATCAGGGTAAATACTTAGAGCTTTCTCTTTGTTACTAGTTTTTAAAATAATGAGATATTCTTTAGCATATAGAAATCATAATGAATTCTGATTTTTGAATATTTGCTATTTTAAATGTTTCTTTTCAAATTGATGGTTCCACCTTTGTCCACTGGGAGTTAATTCAGTTTAACTTTTGAGTCCTTTTGAAGAGAACCTGTTTGGTAGCTTCCTTTCTATCAGGTACAAAATGTGCCAAGTTTTCCTTGTATATTTCGTAAACAACCAGACCCGGAATTCAGTCATTTCCTTAAGACACTGGTTTCTTTAGGTGGAAATGATATTTCAAGACCCAGTCTGGGTGCTGATTGAACCCATTTAAGTTGAGCATCGTTTCTTGGCTTTTTCAGAGGACCAGTCTAGGTAATGTCTATTAACTTCTTAAAGACGCATTGATAGCTCAGACTGGTGCTGCCATTTCAAACTCAAGGCTATAGGTTTACATTTATAGTTCCTTTTCTCCATCCTGAAGAGCTTTATTTTCAAAGATGTCAATATTATCACTTATTTGCTCTATCCCACACCACACACAAAATAGTCTTAAAATAATTATAGCACCACTGCCACCAATAATGAAAATATTTTTAAGCATTTTTTTGTAGTTTTTTCTCTCCTTAGAGTACATCCTACTAGTAATATATAGACAAAGAGCTGTTGGATTGAGTTATTCATTTATTAACAAGGGTCCTCAAAATCTAGACAAGAAACTAGATTGACCCAAGCAAAAATTGTGTTACAATTTTACCCTTAAAATCCTCTTGCTGTTTATCAACTAATTACTAGAGGGCCTACTATATGAAGTGCACATTTTAGTTATCTCATATATACACGTGTGTGACTGCATACACATAGGCACATATACACTCACAAAATTAAGTTTGCATAGGTTCCTGGTATTCTCTCCTGCTCTCCATTCACAGAATTTTATGCTCTGAACTTATCTTCAATTGCTTCTTGCTACTAAATATACCTTTTCTTTGTCTCATTCATCATCTACTCACTCAAGAAACATTTACTGAGTACTTACAATATTACAGGAATGTGCTTATCATTCCAGAGATTCAGATATAGTTGCCCTACCCACTTTGGCATGCCCCACAATCATGAGATCAACTGTTTTAGTTGCTGAGTCATGTTGGTGCATTGTCTTTCTTGGTTATGTTTTAGTGGAGCCAAACATTTGCAAACCACTCAAAAGGATATTGGGTGACATAAAAAGTTTCAGCGAATGATTGACGTAATCAAAACATTATGGCTGCTGTGTTGAAAATGGATAGAGGAAGACCAGATTGAAAAATATGGAGACTAGTCTGAAAGCTGTGGGAGAAATCTAGTGAGACATGTGTAGGATGGTGACTGCAGGAATGAAGAGATGTGTGTGGATCCTAGGGAACCTTGGATGTTAAAACTAACGGAGTTGATGAGAGCAAGGAAAGAGCTAAGCGTCTCTATGAGCGATGGTGTAGAGGCAGTGCAGATACATATCTGGGGAATACAAGAGGGGAAAGCATCTTTGTGGCAAGAAATAGTAAAGTGAGATGTACAAAGAGGTTACCTGTTTAATTGGAATGGAACAGGGATCACTAATTCACTAATCAACACCGATACTGTAACATGTGCTAATGTCCAAAAGAACTTTTATATTTTATAGGTGGTGTTTAGAAATAATTCTGTGGTCTTTGTTGCCTAACTCAAAGGAATTAAAAAAACAGAAATTTCAAACCAGGGTAGAGAATTTAAGACCAACCCAGGTAAAGGTCAGAGCACATATGAAGGTCCTTAGGAGGGAGGGATGGTTTATGGAGCTCCTCATATCATACTCTAGAGTTAGGGGCCCACTTCATCTCCTTGTTGGATAACCCCAGCACATACTTATCCTCACATATGGGCCATAATGGGCCCCCAAAAAAGCAGCGACCTGAATTATCATTAATAGCCACATGATTCAGACCAGTGCAAAGACTGTTTTCCCTGAGCTTTTCTGATTGACTGCATTTCCCGGGCATTCATGGCTGAAGCTCCCAGTGTGGCTTCGGTTATGCAGATACTGCTAAAATACATCACTGAAGCTTACCTGGGAATGTCTTTGAACGAATGCTACCTGGACAGCATGGGAGAACATGAATGCAAAGGAAGTCTTGAAAAATGTAAGATGAATCTTCTTTCAATCACCCTGATTCCTGTTCTGAGATAGACTCATCCCAGACTGATCACTGAGGCCTTCACAATGAAAAAGTACGATTTTTGAGCCTGTATATTTTGAAGATTCTCAAAAAATCTAACATGTGGCTGCTGGATTTTCCAAACATCATCCCCTGTGGAGAAATTGTGGAAAGAATTGTTGACCTGAAGAAATAACATAAAACTATGAGAAAACTGAGAGAGGCTGAAGGCTTTTGTGAGTCGGTGTAGGGGGAGCGGGAGTCCCCTGGAGACCAAGGCAGCCTGACAGTGGCAGGGAGCTGCAGACTGGGGTGGGGGTCCTAAGTTCTGCTGCCTTTCACCCCTCTGCACTTTGGGAGGATTGTTGCCAGTTTGTTTGCATCAGAAAGCAGTAACAACAAAGGCCCATGGGTGTGGCTATTCATAGTGCTGCCTTTTGAGGGTGAGGAGCTGATGTAGGTGTAAACTTGAAGTCTATAACCCAAAGGGATTGTCTCCTCCTAAGAGTGTAGAAGTGAATGGGAAACAGAACTAGTAGCCAATGGAGTGGAGCAAACTAGATTAGTCCAGGGGATTCTGTGGTTCCCAGGGCTCTACGGCTTATTCCTCTAATCTTTCCTTCTTGACTATTGCCTGACCTTCAGTCCTTCCCTCGTATATCATGGAGTTTTCAGACTGTGGATGTTGATCCATTAGGGAATGATTAAATCAATAGAGTGACTAGTGACTAATATTCTTCCATAAAATCAAATAGAGCAGGAAATACCAGAGTGCATTGTTCATAATAAAGTGAATATTATTTTGTAATATATATAAAATATATTTATAACATTTTAAAATATGTATCAAATGGGTCCTGAGCTAACATGTGTTTCTTATTGTAGAATAAGGTCAAATAAGTCGGAAAGCCCCTGCGTGGCTGTTCCCCCCGGGAACCATGACTTCACAGATGACTGAGAGATGCATGCCATAGAATAAAGATACTCAACTGAACAAAAATAACTGTATGACCAAGAACTGCTGGAACAGATAATCCAAATAAGCATGATGAATATTCTCAGAGAATGAAGGGTATTAATAGTTTAAGTAGTATCAAGAAGAAAGAAAAAAAGAACAAGTTGAAATATGAGCTGTAAAGTATGATAGGTCAACACATTTGTAAAATTAGTGACCTGAAATATCAAATTGAGGAACTTTCCCCAAAGGCAGCAGGAAAAGAAAATGATGGGATATGTGAAGAAAAGAAGACTATGGAGATTAGGAATATAAACAAAAACATGTGGGTAATAGAAAACTAAATGGATATTTTTTGAAATATAGGTAAAGAAATATTGATAAAGTGAGGAAAATAGATTTTCTCAATTTAAAGAAAGATTGAAAACAGGACTTTATAGAGTACAAAATCATAGATGCAACTCTACACTTGGACATATTATAGTGAAATATAATAACACTCAGAAAAGAAAATTCTAAACTGTTCCAGAATGAAAGAACAGATATATTAAAAAGAATAAGAAATTACACTGAAAAGAAAGGTACAAGACAATATAGTATAATTTCTAAGCTGTAGAAAGAAAATGTCTGTGATTGCAAAATTTAATATTTGCCAATATGTCATTTAAATTTGATGGAAAAAATATCCTTGGACTTACCAGAAGTTTGCCTCATGAAGTTTGCCAAAGTCCAACTTTCAAACCCTTCTTAGTGAAAATACTGAAACAAGAACGGAACTAAACCCAGGAAGATAACTGAAGGTATTGGGAAGTAAATGTAGTCAAATCACTTTTAAAATGTGTCACACACAAAAAAGCCAGAACAAAATTTAAAAAAACATATGTCTAAAACAAACTGGAACTAAACTTCTAGAAAATTCAACAAGAGAAGAAACAATGCATGAGAGAATATTTATCTTTTGGAAGCAAGATATAGATGTTCAAGAAATCATCATAAGATGAATAGTATTTTAAGAAAGCTACAATTTACCAAAACTAACTGCAGTGGAAAAGGAGAGTCTAAACATATCATTTTCTGTAAAAGAAATATTAAAGAGATTCCCCCATACAACAGCACTAGGCCCAGGAGATTTCTCAAGAGAGTTCTACCAACTCTAGTTTTATAAAACAATTATAACATGATCCCCAAATGTGACAAAAATTGCTGCATAAGAAAAACTAATCTCACTTATAATCTGAAGAATTTTTATGTAAATTATATATTAGTAAACAGAATCTAACAATACATGATGGCATGATTTATAATGACTAGTAGAGTTAACTCAAGGAATGCATGTGTGTTTCAACACTGCAAAACCATTAATATAATTCATGATTATAATCAAGGAGAAAAATAATAGTATAATCTCCATAGGCACAGCAAAAGCACTTGACAAAATTCAACATACATTTGTTTTTAAAACACCCAAAAAAAATAGGAATTGATAGAGTTGTTCCTAGTGATTTTATCCATCTAACTCCCTACCTATATGTTATCCATTAAAATACTAGTACCTTACTTAATAGGGAAGCAATAGAGGCTGTCATACAAATATAAGGAAAAGAAAAGCCTAACCACTAGATCCCCTGCTATTCAACACTGTATTGCGGTGACTAACCAATGCAATTAGAAAAAAATATGCACCATGAACTGAAGGTTTGTGTCCCCCCTAAAATTCATATATTGAAACTGAAATCCCCAATGAGATAATATATGAAGATTGGGACCATTGGAAGGTAATTAAGTCATAAAGGTGAAGCTCTCATGATAGTGTTAGTGCCCTTTTAAGAAGCAACAGGGAGAGCTTGCTCACCCCCTTTCTCTCCACCATGTGAGGGCATAACCAAGAAGAGGACTTTTCACCAGGAAACAGATCAGATGGCACCTTAATCTTGGACTTTCCCGCCTCCAGAACTGGGAGAAATAAATTTATGTTGTTTAAGCCACCCAGCCTATGATATCTTGTTGTAACAGCCTGAACTAAGACAGTATGTATAGTATACTATACAAAAAACAAAAAGGGGAGCACTTTTATTTAAAAGTGGTCAGACACATATTTTTGAAAGTTGTTAATTACAAAAGAATAGAGGGAACAGGATGGAAGGATAGAGATAAAAACTAGGCCCATGTAAATACAGCCAAGTGATCTTTGATGAGGAGCAAATGTAGTTGTTCAATGGAGGAAGGATAATCTTTCCAACAAATGGTGCTATAGTAATGGGATATTCATATGCAGAAGAGGTGAATCTGAACACATCCCTTCCCCTTTCACATACATCAGTTAGACATAGTTTCACCATACAGTCCAGCAATTGCACACCTGTGTGTTTACCCAGATAAGTTGAAAGTTTATGTTCACACAAAAATCACCACATAAATATTCATAGTAGTTTTATTCATAATTGCCCCAAACTGAAAGCAACCAGGATGTCCTTCAATAGGTGAATGGATAAACAGACTATTGCATTATACAATAGTGGAGTAGGATTGCGATAAAAAAGAGATGAGCTATCAAGTTGTGAAAAGAAATGGAGGGCCTAAAATGTGTATTGCTAAATCAAAGAAGCTAGTCTGCAAAGACTACATACTGTATGGTTCCAACAAAATGACACTTTTGAAAAGGCAAAACTATATAGACACAGTATATGATCAGTGGTTGCCAGGGTTTGGGGGAGAGAGAAGAGATGAAAGAGCACAGGGGATTTTTAGTGTGGTGAAACTATTCTGCATGAAACTTTAGTGGTAAATATATGTTAGTATGCATTTGTCAAAACCCATAGAACTCTACAAAGAGTGAATCCTAATGTAAATGATGGACTGTAGTTAATAATAATGTAAGAATATTGGTTCATTAATTGCAATGTACCATACTAATGAAAGATCTTAATAACAGAGGAAGCTGGGAGTGGGAGTGGGTTGGTGGGTATATGGAACTTCATATTATCTGCTAAATTATTCTGTAAATCTAAGAATGTACTAAAAAAATCTAATATTTTTTCCAGCTTTATGGAGATGTAACTGATATATAACAGTGTATAAGTTTAAGGTGTACAATATAACAGTTAGATATATGTATATGTTATGAAATGATCATTACAGTAAGTTTAGTTAGTATCCATCATCTCATATACAAAATTCTTTTTTTGTGTGTGATGAGAACTTTTAAGAACTACTCTCTTACCATCTTTCAAATATACAGTACAGTATAATTAACTATAGTCATCATGCTATACATTATTTATCTTATAACTGGAAATTTGTACCTTTTGACCACCTTCCTCCAATTCCCCCACACCCTAAGTCCTGACTCTGGCAACCACCAATCTGTTCTCTATGAGTTTGGAATTTTTAGATTACACGTATAAGTGAGATCATACAGGGTTTTTCTTTCTCTGTCTGACTTATTTCACTTAATATAATGCCTCAGGGGCCATCCATTTTGGCCCAAATGACAGGATTTCCTTCTTTTCATGGTTGAATAATATTCCATTATATATATATATATACATATACAACATTTTCTTTCCCTATTCATTTATCAGTGGACTCCTAGGTTGTTTCCGTATCTTGGCAGTTGTAAATAATGCTGCAGTGAGCATGGGATGCAGATATCTCTTCAGGATAGTGATATTTTTTCTTCTGATATACACCCAGAAGTAAAATTGTTATATCATATGATAGTTCACCATGTTGGACTTCTATTAATTATTTTGTAAAATAAAATAAATCTACTTGTGTATCCATCCAGTGGCATTACCATGCATACAGACCCTGTTCCAAGCAACTCTAAATGTAGCAATTCCACTACATATTCCTAGTGGATACACTCACTGTACGGATAAAGGAACTGCAAAAAAACCCCAAAAAACTTAAGCTGTTTTAATAATCATACTGCTGACAGTCGTATGGGTATTGTTCTTCTGATACTGTTGTGTGTGCAGGATGGGATCCAGCAATAATCACTATTTGATAGACTAATTCTCTCAGGCCCAGGTTTATTGGTAGCTGGGATTCTCATAATGGGAGAGAGAATATACAGATATAATATAAAAAATGTTTGGAAAAAAACAAGCAAACAAATAATTCTGAGGTTCTGAATTAGAATTGTAATAGTTCATTATATATCCCCAGCTTTGTCTATGAAAAACATTTAAAAATAATGATCAACCAAATAATAAGTAATGTGCACCCCTAGTGCCCAGATTATGGCCTTGAAATAGCATTTTACTCTAGCAAAAAGCAAGGCCCTTCAGAGAAATGACTGATTCAGGTTTAGGGTCAGAAATATACATGATAAGTGTGAATTTCACAACCAACGAAAGGAAGCTATTAAAACTACTGTGACTGTGTCAGAATGATTCAGGAGCCATATTTAAGAGTCCAAGGATGGAACAATCTGAGCATCAATAATGAAAATAATTTCCTAGGTAGAAACACATCAGATACATTTAAATCTGTGAGTTGTCTTTTTTTCTTAAAGAAAAAAGAAAGGAAAAGGAAATGATAGCTATATGAGGAAACCAGATATTATGGTTAATTTTATGTGTCAGCTTGAATGGGCCACGGCGTACCCTAATATTTGTTTAAACATTATTCTGGGTTTGTCTGTGAAGGTGTTTCTGGATGAGATTAACATTTGAGTCGGTAGACTAAGTAAAGCAGATTGTCCTTCCTGATGGCAGCAACCCTCATCCAACCAATACAAGGCCTGAATAGAACAGAAGGCTCACCCTCCTGGGAGAATGAATGCACCTGCCTTACTGCTAACCTGGGAAGTCCGTCTTCTTTTGCCCTTGGACTGGAACTTACACCCTCAGCTTTCCTGGCTCACAGGCCATCAGAGTCAGACTAGAACCACACCCCTGGCTCTCCTGGGGCTCCAGAGTGCTGTTTACAGACCTTGGGACCTGGCTTCTGTAGTCATGTGAGTCAATGCCTTAAAATAAATCTCCTATACACACACCTACACACCTTATTGTTCTGTTTCTCTGGAGAAGCCTGACACCAGGGTATTACCTTATAATTTTTAAAAATCTTTAAATAAAAAGAATCAAATTATTTATCCTGCCTTTCTATATGAATGGTATCATGGTCTAACCAAATAGTAGATGAGAAGTTTGTTTCACTTTATGGAAGCATTCCTGCTAAAAATGAAGAAAGTAATGATAATATTCAATATCATCATTTTGAAACCCCTAATGACTTAATGGATATAGGAATTGATCACCACAGAGAGAAAAGAAACATGTAGTATGTGACTTGAAGAACAAAATACCACCTTTGAAGAACTCTTATTAAGACCCTAGATCCAAGTATCAATTTGTAGGGAATACATTGACCAGAGACACATGTTAAATGGCATCAGAGAGATACAATCTGTAAAATAGCAATTATGAGAAAATCTATGTACATTCAATATACTTTTATCAACAATAGCTAAAAAATATTGCAAGGGAGAAAAAACTATGAAAAGGAACCTATAGATTAAAAAGATTCGTAAAGAATAAATTGTAATAGGTATACCTTATTTGGATTCTGGTTCAAAAAACAGAACTATAAAAATAAGTGATGACCTGCAAGTTTAAACTCTTTATATTTGCTGATATAATAATTATGTTTATTTTGGGGGTTCTTATCTTTGAGAGATACTAAAATATTTACAGAAAAAATGATTTAATATTTTGGATTTGCTCAAAATAATGGAAGAAGAGGAAAAATGAGTGGGAGGTATAAATGCAAAAAGAGCCATTAGCTGTTCATTGTAAGGTTGGTGGTGAGTCCAGAACACCTCATAAATTTTTCTGTGTGCTTTTAATGTATTTTAAAATTTCCATGATCACATATTTTTATTTATATTACCAATGCATAGTAAATAACAAGCATTCTCTGAGTTATATTTTAAAAGAAATCAATAGCACTTGTCCAGTGATTTGAAAAAATATGTACTTACAGAATAGAATAGTGGAAAAAAATGGGGATAGAAGTCAAGCTTATTTGATTTGTAGACTTAATGTTGGAGCCATACAAATATTTTACATGATTATAAAATAAAATTCAATCAATCAAAAAGAAATCATTAAAAATCTAAAAATGAGACAAATGAAGCTAACTCAGTTTCCAGTTGGTGGCATAATCACGTAGAGAAGATCTATTCCAAACGACTTTAAGGCACAGTAATTTCATTTTACACTCTCAGTGGGAAATAATCTAAGAATAAACTATTTTTGGTAATCATATTTTTGGTGGTAGCACTGGTATGATCATTCTAAAACTGGTGTATTTGTAATCTGAGATAGAGTAAACGAGTAATTATATTTTTGTCACTGAAAACTGAGATTTTCAGCTTGGGAGAAAATAGATACTGATGTAAATGTAATGAGGATAAGTAAATATTCTGCAGTTCTGAACTTGACTTGGAAGAAACAGTACAAACACCTAATTTATTTTATCATCTAAAAATGTATATCTTTTCCTGCTCTAGCCATGAGAAGTCCTAGGTATGTGACCAATATCAACAATGTATTAGATTCCTATTACTGCTGTTACAGATTGCCACAAACTTGGTGGCTTAAAATAGCACAAATTTATTCCTTTACAGTTCTTTAGGACAAATAAATGATGGAAAATACCAGTTATTTAGTGGAAGATGTTCTGGCTGACTGTGATTCTCAGTCTCTCTGTTTGAGAGTCTCTCAGTCCCTCTCTATGATTCTCAATCTCTCTATGTATTTATATGTGAATTCTAAGTGATATTAACCACTGATTCTTTCCAGAGTTACCTCCAGAGTTACCTGAATTCCTTCACATTTATACTGCTCCTTCTCTACCATCACCTTTGGCAAATGCAAATACTTTACAAAACTTTCATTCAGCTCACATAGGCTAAGGAAAGAATTTGAGGATCCAGCAGAGACTGGGGCAAGTTTAAGACAGAAGGCAGTCCTGCTCCCCTTTGTATATGAGACACCCTCTGGGATAATAGGTAAGCCAAGAAGGGACTCAGATACCAGTTATCTGATTGAGCTCCTGAATATTCCTAAGTAAACTCCTAAACCAAAGAAGCCCTAAAAAACAAGATCTCCATCTGGGATCTAAATTGGGTGAATTTTCCTTCCTTTCTGAAGCATGCTATTTGGTCCCCTAGCCCATCGGGCATAAGATTTTAGAGTCTTCAGTTTTAATGAGGCCTCTCACCAAATGGAGTGGACATTGTACCAGATTGGCAATTTAGGGAATGTCTAAAAATTAAGACAGGTACTTTACTTTTATTTCCATAATTTAATTTCTCTCTACTTCTCTCCTGTCAGCCTACTTATTTCCTATTACCAGACAACCAGTATTCTAAGACTGTTTCACAAATGCTCAGTTCTCTTACTGTGTTAGCCTTTTTCTGTTCTCTCTGACACAGCCCAATATGTTTTACGTTTCTCCTCACTGTATCTCCAAATTAGAGCTCACTCCTATGGCCCAGCCACTTTGGGCTCTGCTAGTTACTAGCTAACAAAAGAGAATGAAGATAGGAATAGCTGATAAAGCCTTTCCAGATGTTTACATTGTAGCAAAGGCCTTCAGGGTCTTAAACCAATGAATGAATAACTAGAATATTTTCCATACTGTAGAGGAGTCCATAGAGGAACTGACTTGAGAAGGAGCCTTGGATAAGAGAGCTTTGGTGGCTAGAGCTCCAACAATTGCCATTTCAAAAGCAGGTCTTCATGTGAGGGTTCAGAATAAGATTTAAGAGGGGAAAAAGCATTCTACTATTTTAAATTGTAAAAAGAAGAAACACAAAGGAAAACCAGTGAGATGGAGGGCTGTGAGTTGGAACTTCCTAACCATCCCTAGAGAATCTCTCTATGTTGTGAGCTGTGCTGATGCCTCATTCTATGTCGGAAAGTCTGTATTCCCAAGCAGCAGTGGGGAGAGAAGCATTATTTTACACAGTGGTCCCAATATTTCTATGTTTTCAAGTCACTACCGCATGGCTTCCCCACCCTCCCCCCACTTTTGTTAAGAAATAATTGAATAATTGACATACATCAGTGTATAAGTTCAAGGTGTGACATGATGGTTTGATTTATGTATATTGTGAAATAAATACCACAACAGATTCAACTAACAGCTATTATCTCATATAGATACGATTCAAAGAAAGAAATATTTCTTCTTGTAATGAGAACCCTTAGGATATACTCTTAACTCTCCTATATATCATAAAGCAGTGTTAATTATGACTTCTAGTTATTATTTATCTTAAAGCTGAAAGTTTGTAACTTCAGCCACCTTCCTCCAGTTTCCCCCTGCCATTCCCCCTGCCTCTGGTAACCACAAATCTGATCTTTTTTTCTATGAGCTTGGTGTTTTGTTTTGTTTGTTTTTTTAATTCTACACATAAGTGAGATTATACAGTATTTGTCTTTCTCTGTCTGACTTATTTCACTTAGCATAATGCCTTCAAATTCTATCCATGTTGTTGCAAATGGTAGAATTTCCTTGTTTTTTTTAATGGGTCAGTAACATTCCATTGTGTATGTATGTGTATATATACACATATACATACAACAAATTTTTATCCTGTCAACCATCAGTGGACATTTACATTGTTTTCCTGTCCTGGCTATTGTAAATAATGCTGCTATGAACATGGGGGTACAGATATTTTATGGAGTTAATATTGTTATTTCTTTTGGATATATTCCCAGAAGTGAAAGTGCTGGATCATATGGTAGTTGTAATTTTAATTTTTTGAGGATCCTCCATGCCGCTTTCCCTTGTGACTGTACCCAGTTTGCAGTACCACCAACAGTGCACAAGGCTTTGCTTTTCTCCAATCCACACCAGGATTTATTATCTCTCATCTTTCTGGTGATGGCCATTCTAATAGATGTGAGGCGATACCTCAATGTGGTTTTAATTTGCATTTCTCTAATGAGTAGTGATTTTGAGCATCTTTTTGTGTGCCCATTGGCAATTTATATATCTTCTTTGGAAAAATATCTATTCAGGTCCTCTGCCAATTTAAAAAATTGGATTATTTGGGTTTTTTTTTTTTTGCTATTGAGTTGTATGGGTTCTTTATATGTTTTAGATATTAACCCCTTATTAGATAAATGATCTGCAAATATCTTTTCCCACTCCATAGGTTGTCTTTCCACTTTGTTTATGGCTTTTTTTTTTTGCCATGAAGAAGCTTTTTAGTTGGATGTAGTTCTACTTATTTATTTTTGACTGTTTTGCTTGTGCTTAAAGTGTGACTTACAAAAATTTATTACCAAGACCCATGTCAAGGAGCTTTTTTCCTATGTTTTCTTCAAGGAATTGCATGATTTCAGGTCTTATATTTAAGTATTTAACCTATTAAGTTAATTTTTGTTAGTGGTATAAGTAGGGGTCAAGTTTCATTCTTTTACATGTGATTATCTAATTTCCCCACCATTTATTGAAGTGACTGTCTCTTCTCTATTGAGTATTCTTGGCTCCCTTGTCAAGTATTAGTTGACTGTACATGCTTGGGTTTATTTCTGGGCTCTTGATTCTGTTCCATTTGTCTATCTGTATTTTTTATACCCACACCATATTATTTTAATTACTATAGCTTTATAGTAAAGCTTTAAATCAGAAATGTGATGCCTCCTGCTTTGTTCTTCTTTCTCAGGATGTCTTTGGCCATTCTGGGTCTTTGTGTTTCCATATAAATTTCAGGAGTGTTTTTCCTATTTCCGTAAAGCATGTCATTGGAATCTTGAGAAGAATTGCACTGAATACATAGATGGCTTTTGGTAGTATTGCCATTTTAATAATATTAATCTTCCAATCCATGAACACAGGATACCTTTCCATTTACTTGTGTCTTCTGTTTCTTTCATCAGTGTCTTATAGTAGATGTTTCACCTCCTTGGTTACATTTATTCCAAAGTATTTTATTGCTTTTGATGCTATTGTAAATGGGATTGATTTCTTTCTTTCTTTTACAGAACATTCGTTGCTAGTGTTACTACACAATTCTTAAATGACCTTGCAAATGTAAATCAATCACACATACACACTGCAAATCCTCATCTCTACAGCCGGTGTTGATTCTCAAAAGTATTATAGAATTGTCATTATGAAAGAATGTGTTTTTCTTCCTTTCCATTTTAAAATATCCCTGTCTGCTTACTTGTTTCAGCCCCCTGTGGTGAACTAAGAAAACCTTGCAAAGGTTTATAGACACAGGTTAGACTCCCTAAGCAAAGGACACTGCAGGATGCTTTTATGTGTAATGAGAACTCCCCAAATCCACAGTCTTAAAGTAATCCAGCTATCTAAATTACTGATGCATTAAATTCACTCACGTAATGCAGTAGTAAATAAAATAACCTTGAACAGAAACATCATTGGCCAGTTTCTAGGAATTTTCATAAACTGAAATGTATCCTCATAATCAAATTCTTTTGGTTCTCCTTTGTGTTATTTCAATGGTGTACATATAAATTTAGATTTAAAGTTTATAGGTAATTTAATAAACATTTAATGTAGAATGTTTGTCATTAGAAGAAATGTTTGTCTTTATACACCAGGCCCCTGTATTAAGAAAGAACAGAAGCCAGAAATATTGTTTTCATTTCCTCAAATGTTAAAGCCAGAGCAATCTATAGATGAAGTAATGCTGAGTCTAGTTCAGCTGTTAGATAGAAAACAAGTAAACAAAGAAGGAAAGAAGGAGGGAAGGAAGGAAGGAAGGAGGGAAGGCAGGCTTGGATGGAAAAGAAGGAGATTACCTATATTGGATTCCAGTTCTAAATCAGCACTTTAGTTTACAGAATTTACAGTCAAATCACCCACTGATGGGTTTAGTAGAGGATAATTGCAATATTCGAGTTGCTAAATCAATTTAAGTCACATTAATGATCTGTAAACTTTAAAACTGTTGGCTTTAGCAACTCTATAGCATTCCTGATTTCAAATGAACACATTTGTAAGCATGAGAACTACTGTCTTGATGTGGAGGCAAAGGGAGATAGAGATCAGCAGTGGTCACACTACATTATTATCCTGTTGTGCTTAATGGAGAGTTCATAGTGAATGAGAATGATAAGAATTCTTGTTTCAGCCTATTTAAATGTTTTACTTTGCTTAAAATGTTACTAAAGTATTGAATAAATGTTTTCCTTTACTATCAGAGTTATGGAATATAGTTATGATCTTCTAAAGTCAGTAAAAAGAAACCAACTCTAACGATTAGGTAATATGATGTTTTAAACTTTTGTTTAATGCTTAGACACTATTTTTTCAACAATAAAAGGTGCATTTGAATCTAATTAATAAATAATAGATTGTCATGATTCCCTCTGACCCTCCAACCTCTCTTTCCTTACATTCCCTCTTTTTTCAATCAGTGGCATGACCACCTATCGATATATTATTAGTTTCTGGTGATGTTGACTATAAGTTCATAAATGTATGAATGAACAAGTATGAAAATTATGAGTAACAATAGAAACGTACCTCCATAGGCCAGGCTCTGTGTTAAGTTCCAAGGATTCTTCCATGAATAAAATATGTCACCTCCCTATCCTTCTGAGAATTTAGAATCCCTACTAAAGACTAATACCCATTTCCACCAGTGGCCTCATTAGAGCAAAAGAATGGCAGCTTCTAATTCTTCATACAGATGTTTTGAAAGGATATTTCCCAGGTCCAGCAAACAACTAAATCCATTATAAGTCTAGTCTCCAGCAAAATGACCACTGAATTTTGTAACTCGGAAAGGATGGTTGCCTTGTGTAAGACTGGTCAAGTCACTTGCCTGATGTGACTTCTTCTTTATCAACAACTTGTATTATTGGCCATTCAAATTGATACTTAGAGGGAAGGATATTCCTTTAATTTCCCAAATTTCATGACCATTGGGAAAAAGCTAAAGGTGGGTTTTAGCTGCAGTCAACTTTGTAAAATATATTTTGGTTTGAAGTATAGAAATATGTTGTATTTGCAGACATAGCTGAGAAAGAAGTAGGGTTTATGATAAGATGCTTTAGAAACATGGCCACATAGGATGGGCAATGGTCAACTTATGACACAAACCCAAGATTGGACCCAGAGATAGAGGCAACTCCAGCTCTCTCCTGTATCTCCCTATCCTTTCTCTCCTACTCTAGAAATAAAGTACTGGATGCAAGTAATGACATTTATAGAGATGCCATAAGGTCTGCTTTAATTTATAACTAAAATAAAATCTTGTCCATGTCACTCCAGTAAGTGCTCCTCATTAGCACAATATTTTTTGGTGTACTTCACAGGACATGCTGGAATATGGTAACACTGAGGTTTAGAAGCCAGAAATTATTCACTGTATTTTCTAATCATACTGCCAGGAGGATGGCTGGGTCATCAGTGGATTCAGGCTGTGTTCTACTTGTACTAAGCCCCAGGGGTGTGTTCATGCATGGAGGGCAGTGGGGGCCAGCACGGAACACATTTCTCTCTCACAGAGTGAATGCCAATAAACTCTTCTCTTCCATCTTCAAAGAAGTTCTAGTTTTGGCTTGAAGCTGTGTTTCATCTAAGCTCATCTATTCTGCCAAATTCACGATGTTTGCCATGTCTATACCTCACCATACAAAGAGTTAGTGAATACTTAAATACTTGGTAGTCTTCTTTACCCTAGCTCACAACATTTATATACTTCATCCTAAGCAATATCAGAGACTCTGTTTTATATGTCTGCTATATACTTTCTACTACATACTAAAACATACTCTTATTAAGTTCTAAAATATCTGTTGGTGCACCTCCTTAAAAGTTATCATCCTCTTTATCCCAGAAATGTGAGAATCCGTCTTAGAAAACCACTACTTTAGTGCAATACAGGATCTGTTCCGATTGGGAACATGGCATTATGAATAATTATAAGCCATATTTTTTAATGCAAGTATAACTGATTTTAACACATGGAAAAACAATCTTGAAAGTGCTGATCTTACTCAATTTGGGTGTCCCAGGAGATTATGAAAAAACAGCTTTTGTCAGATACTTTGCTGAAACAACAATGTTACAAAAATTTGGCCTGAAGTAATTGGCCTTAAGCATTTTTGAAATGTATTCACAGTAAGTGGACAATCATTAACTTGTGGTAATATTCCTATAAACATATTATAGGGGAACCCCTGTCATCTCTTTTAATCCATTAACAATATAACTAGAAAATATTTTCAGATAAACTTTTCAGGGGCCCCTTCCTCTCAAGAAGGAGGAACTTATCCTGGTTACTCAAGCCCATCAAACCCACCAGTGGAGAAATAGCACATAGAACTGTATGACATTTCCAAAATTATGCCTGCTCTTTTGAAGAGACCCTCATGGGAGATCAGATCTCTGGTCTCTCAAGCTGCCCAAAGCCTAGCTGATGAGACTGAGGCTAACTATGTCAAATGAAAGAGAGAAAAATAGAAGATCGTCTATAACCAAGGGCTAATGATCAGTGTCAATCAGTACTGAAGGAAAGGAAGATCAAGGGGACCAGCATCCTTCAGATAAACTTGGGGGAATCTACGGAGCTTGGGCTGACGCTGTGGTTGGTCCCAGTCAGAGAAACCAAAAGAAGGAAAGGCACGCCAGAAAAGATAAAACGTGAACGAGGATACAGATGCCAGTGGGAGTGAACTGATGTTTCCCATCCCCACATACGGTAATGCAGAGGCTGGACTAATTGTTGCTTGGACTGCCAGCCTTGTCTGTTAAAATACATCATTGCCTAGATAAAAGCAAAAGAGATTTAGCTTTCACAAAATAAAAACTTCCAGAAAAATTGAATGCATTCCCTTAGGGTAAAACAAAGCATGGAGAATTTCAACTCCAAAAGCAGAATTTTTCTGACTTAGAGATAATAGGGGGAACGGAATTGGAAGCCAGTCTGCAGCCCTAGGAGGGAGCTTGCCACTACATGCAACAGCTACACATTTTTTTCTTTTCTTTGTATTAATGTTACATCCCCATTCACATTTATTTCCTTGGGGATGCTTATCTGTTTCTCATTAGAACCCCTACTTTATCTTCCTTTTTAGTATCCTTTCTCAATTATTAAATTTTATGCCAATTAATCTTATTAATAAAAGACCCCAGATTCAAGTACCACTTTTTCCTTTGGTTTGGAACAGCTCAAGCAGACCAAGACTAGAGTCAAATCAGTCACTCCCATGGGCATTAATGAAGAAATCGTGAAAGGGTGTTGCGTGGGAACCCAGTTCATGTCACAAAGACCCTGAGAGAATAACTTTCCTAGGATTTTTTTCACATGGGCCTTTGTTCTCAACCTCTTCTGCTAATGAATTCATTTAAT
This sequence comes from Manis pentadactyla, assembly GCF_030020395.1. Classification (NCBI taxonomy): domain Eukaryota; kingdom Metazoa; phylum Chordata; class Mammalia; order Pholidota; family Manidae; genus Manis; species Manis pentadactyla. The sequence continues at coordinate 83,752,048 of NC_080026.1, forward strand.
ACAGAATTTTTACCCTCACAGCCAGATACCCTGCCCTGTTGAGAGCATGCCAGACATCTGGTTGGGAGGAGCAAATGGCAGCCACAAATGGACATTCCCAAATACTCAGGTGTTTAGATGTGTGTAGGAGAACATCTGGATTTTTGGGACAGTGCTTATCCATTTGATTTGGCAATCTTCACTATTCCATTTAAATGTTACTAGAAAAATGTGATTCTTATTATTTGTCTAAAATTTATTATTATTTTGGCTTACTACCACATTTAAAATTGGTAGTTTAGTCTTAAAAATCAATGTTGATATTGTACCACAATCCAAAATTTTAAAAGCTTTTCTTAAACAAGTTATCTAATTTGCCTTCTCCCCACTAAAGTGGCAGGGATACTGTAATAGCATTCGTCCAGAAATAGTTCCTCATCCTGGGGGAATAGCCGATGAGCAAGCTTCAATACCCAGCCATATACATAAAGGACACTATATTAATGCTTTCAATTCTGCTAATCTTGGCAGGAGTCTTGACAGCAACCTGAGACACACCCTCTCCCTCCATTAAAAACAAAAGTATCTTAACTACTTCAACTTTGAAATAAAAATGCAGAATCACTCAGTAAGCTTGTGTGAGTAATACAGTTCAGGGGAAAAAGCTATACTATAAAGACTGGACTAAACTGACAATAGGCTTCTGGACTCAAATTGACTAGTAAGGCAAAGGAAATAGGGAAAACAAGCCCATTTATTATCATTACCATTTAGAAAATACCCAATACCATTTTCACCAAGATATAAGAACACGTTTGATGAGTGATCTTGCTTCTGCGTCTTGATGTTTGCAAGGAGGGAGTCTGGCATACCGATAGCACTCCCAGGCATGGTCTGGGGAGTTGGCTTTTCTCTCTGGGAAGCCGTAAATCCTGCAGCTCTTTATCATGACCTAACAGGACCCCTGTCTGAAGGAATGGCAGGCGCATTCTGACTCTAATCTCTTACATCAGTCTGGGCTGGCTGGTAATGTGTGTTTACACAGAGCTGTCCAAAAGCTGTGGCTTTCTTGACATGTGACAGTGTCATGGCCCTGCCTTCCCTGGCCAGCCTAATTGCCTACTGCTACCTGATGCAGTGGGAAAGGGGCCCCTGGTCAGGCTACAGTAACCCAGGAGGGGAAAAGGAAATGTTTCTAAGGTGACATCTGAAACCAAAGCAATGCAGACATGAATTAAACAGTTTTCCAACACTTATAATCAGTGAATTCACTAAAAAATCACAAATCGTGTAGATTCTATCCTAGGGAGATCTTAAAGAAATAAGATGACAACAAGAAGTAGCTACGACTAAGACTGACAGATTGAAATAAAAAGTGCACACAGCCTGGGACACGGGCTGCAAGAGAAACGGCAAGGAATCAGACCAGAAGAGCTTTCTCCTCAGATGAAGAGCACCCAGGAGACAGGCAGAAAGATGGGGCTGGGAGGTGGAGGGAAGCTTCCGGAACAAACCATAAAAGTGCATAACTGGGCCTGCCAACGGTGGCATTAAGGAAAGTGGCTGGAAAATCAATATGGGAAGGAAAATTTTTTTAAAAGAAGTCTTGAGAAAAATGAAAAACAGCCTCATTAAAACATTTGGAAGTGATTATAAAAACCACCTTGAAATAATCAGTGTTAAACACAGATTCAGAAAAATGTACTGAGATTTAACTTAATTAACTCTTTCAGTACTATACCTATGTCAGTTTTCAGACACAACATCATGCTAAATACACCTGCCTCCCCACTGTACCAGTTTTAAATAGGAACCATTAGGGAAGCCGTTCCCTTCTTCTAAAGGGGAAGTGACTCGAGCAATATTAAAATAAATATGAATTAAGGAACCTATGCAAATTAACTCTAATTTTTATTCGAAATCCCCAAATGGAACCCCAAATGACTCCACCATGATTTTACATAAAAAGGAGCAACCTAAAACAGAATGTTTGTAATTAACAGGTGGAGAAACTGTATCATTAGGTCAGATTTTGCTGATCTATTTGCTAAATGGTCAAATGACACTTTCCTTTGGCCAGAAAAGAGGTCACACCGGAAGTGGGGCCTGAGAAAACTGCAGCAGCACTGATTATAAGTGTGGGCTTCCTGACTCTTCCTTCCAGCACTTGGTCACCTGATCAGGGGTTACCAATGCCCTAGGTCATAACTTGAAGGAGCCCCTTCACCTCAGGAATCCTGGACCGAATTCTGTATGTGTTTGTTTATACATTTTTTTCCTAGACAAAAGATCTGTTAACTTTTCAGTAGCATCTCAAAGGGAGTCTGTGACTCAAAGAAAGATTACAATTAAGTTATATATAATATGAGTAAGTGACTGCTTTCAGAGTGTGGAGGGAAGGGTGATAGCTCCAATAATCACTAATTCTGCTACCTGTTCCCTTAATGCCAAAAATCCCACACCTAAAACTTCATTCCTGTTAGCTTAATAATAAACACAGTTAAAATAAAATTCTTCTCCATATATACATATACACATGCATATATGCCCATATGTATATACACATATGTCTATATGTGTCTGTTTAAATCTACATAATGTGTGTGTGTATATATATATTGGATTGCGAGCATGCCTTAGTTCTTAATACCATTCTCCAAAAAAAGGAGCCAGACCTCTAGAGAAATAGCTGATTCTAAGACTGGGCTATGATAAGCCTTGAGCATCTTATAGTACTAGAAAATAGGGAAGTGCTCAAATAAATAAAATGACAGCAGGAGACTGGGGGTATGTCAAAGGTACATAGCAGCCAACTGGAAGAGTTCCCAAAAACCAAAGCTGGAACAATTTGAGCAGAAAATAGATAAAATAGTATTGGACTATTACTCAGACTTACAAAAGAAATATCCATGAATCCAATGATTAAATTAATAAACAAATGGGGAAGAAGAAACAAGTCTTCCATGCAGAAAAATTCCAAATAGTTGCTATAGATGCTCTTCCTCAAGAGAAGGAACATAATTACCCATTGCTTAAATGTCAGCTGTGCATTCGTGACTTTATTCTGAAAAGTACAGTATGGAAAGAAGAGAAAAAATAGTACCTTTCCAGTAGAAAAAACTGACAAACACTAAATCAGCCAGGTAATTAAGGTCAATATCAGTAATGATAAATCATGCAGATAGTATGTATCCTTGATATGATATCATGAAAAGGCACTTTACCTTTGTGGTCTTCCTCCTAAAGACCCAGAGCCTTAGTCTAATCATTAGACAAATATCAGGCAAATTCCAGCATAGGATATTGTACAAAATACCTGAACAGTACTTCTATGAAACTGTCAGGGTCATCAAATATAAGGAAGACATGAGAATGTCATGGCCAAGAGGAGTCTAAGGAGATAAGCCCACTATGTGTGATGTGGTATTCTGTGGGGGTTCAGAAGCAGAAAAAGGACATTAGATAAAACAAACGAAAATCAAAATAAAATATGGATGCTAGTTATTTTTGCAAATGAACCAGGATATACACCAATATATGATACAGGTTGGGGAGGGAAGGATTGGACATAGAAATAAGAAAGAGGAGAATGAGGCTGTGTGGTGTTTTAATAGAATTCTAGCTAAATCTGAAATGCTTTTCTTTAATAAAATATTGATTGCAGTCGTATGTGATGGATAAATCTGGGTGATAGGTACATTAATATTTCTATATTCTTTTTATTTGTCTGTAAGTTTTAAATTGAGCAGGAAAATAAGTAAACGTATTTGTCAAAAGCAGAAAGCAGGTAACTCTGAGTTTTAAGCTGTCATCTTTGTAGCCCGGTTTTCAGATTGAACTCTGCAGTCCTGTATTTCTCAGCACCACCTCAAGAACCACAGCAGAGATGCAGAAGGCCAAGTGTGCACGATTCTAGGGGACCACTTCTGCTTCAGCCAGAGTGATTGGCTCCTATTCTGTTTTATGCAATGGGGTGACTTAGTAATACATTAAGGTGTTTGCTTAGACTGGAGACTGCTGAATGTTACCTTTTTTTTCCTTAAGAATAACATCCTTCAATTTTACCTGGATATGTGACCACCTGTAATATAGGTCACATTTCCCATGCTACATTGCAGAGAAAGTGACCATTTCGCTATCTAAGTTCTAGATGTGGGATGTAAAGAAAGCATCCTTAAAGGGAGAGTCATTCTCTCTCCTCCCCCGCCCCCCTTCCTCTTGGCTGGAATATGGAGGTGGTGACTGCAGCTCCCAGATTTAGTGAACACCTTGGTCTATGACTTGACTTTCAGAAAGTTAGGAACACAGGGTAGAACAACGAGATAGAACATGAGAAAGAAAAAAAACCATGTCTTGTTCATGACAGTATATTTGGTGTTTTTATTTTTTTGTTCCTTGCAGACTAATCTAATTCTAACACCTCTAAATAAATATCACACAGTTGGATGCATCAAATGAGCTAGACTTTGGGACTAAGAGAGGACTTTATCAAAGTCATGGGCTAGAATGCTGATGTTATAATGGGAGCTGTTTCTGGGTGTGACCTGCATCTAAGACAGGAAAATCCTTATGCCCCCATTCCCAGCCACTAAGGAAGTCTGCCTCAGGAAAATGGCTGTAGATTTCATCATCAAAGAGCAATTGGCTGCCTAACACTGAGCATAGGTCTGCCTAACACTGAGAGAGAGGTTTCCTTTACTCCCCACATCCAGGATCCACCACCAGCCAAGGAAATCAGGGTGTGTATGTAGGTCTCTGCTGTGTTTCTTCCAAGGGTGCACGTGGCTCCCATCTGTAGCAGTGACACTAAACAGCAGGAACAGTGACAACAGTGAAGATCTTGGCTCCTGGGAAACACATTAGACTCTTCCGGAGTTTTTTCCATGTTATGTCATGAACTGAATACACATTTCTAGTGTTCTTGGGCTTGTTATGGGAAAGAAAGTCAAAGGAGGAAAGAAAGACATTTCTATGACATCAAGATAGGGCTTGGAGTCACTTTGAATATTAAAAGAGAGGTGACCTTGTTTTGAACCCCTAGTTGGTGAAGTGGGACATATCAGTTACATGCCTAAGATTTCATTTAACATAAGGTTTTGCTGCTAAAGCAAGTTTGAAAAATTACTGCTTTATTGTGAATGAAAGCTGGAGATTTTATAGTGTACCACTTAGAACACCAGACTTCAAGGCAGACACACAGGGTTTGAATCCTATTCATGGACAAGTAATTTAATCTTTCTGGATCTCTATATCTTCTTCCAGATAAAAGAGAGAACCTCATCTAGCTTTTCTCATTATGTGTGAGGATGACATTGTGTACAACGGGTGTCTGTGTGTGAAGTAGTGAAGATGAGTTAGCAATCGAACCACCAAAAGTGACTGGCTATGGTAGGAAGTAAATAATGGCTCTCCAAAGATGTCAATATCCCAGTCCCAGGAATCTGTGAATGTCACCTTGCATGGCAAAGGGATTTTACAGACATGATTAAGTTAAGGACTTTGAAAAGGAAAGACTATCTTGGATTATCAGGTTGTGGGGAGACTCAACTTAATAATGAAAATCCTTACAAGCGTTAGACAGGAGTGTCAGAGTTACAGGGACATTTGAAAATGTTCTACTGCTGGCTTTGAAGATGGAAGGGGCTACAAACCAAGAAATGCGGATTATTTTTGGTAGCTAGAAAAGGCAAAGATATGGATACTCCCTTGGAGCCTCCAAGAAGGAATGCAGCCCTGTCACCATTTTGGTTTTAGGACTGTTGAGCTCCAGGACAATAAGAAAATACATCTTTGTTGTTTTAATCCACTATGCTTATGGTCATTTGTTAGAACAGCAATAGGAAATTAATATAGTAGGTGCATAAGAAATAGCATTTTCTGGAGGTATTTCATCAGTTTCCTCACAATTTTAAATGAAACAGCTTCCTGTTTATGAGACATGAAAGTCAAGTGAGATTACCAATTCACTACCAGTATTGAGGAGACTGTATGGATTGTGGTTTAAGACCATAACTAGACACAAGTTGTTCTGGAAGGTCATCTCCTAGAATAACATTGTTCACATTCCTTGAAATAAAAACTCAGGCTTCCAGAAGATAATGGTGACCCTCTGGATATACGAGGCTTTAGCCCAGCTTTATATCCAAGGAACAGGTTACCAGGCTTCCCACCTATTCAGTGTTTGGCAAATGACTTTTATCTTGAGTCTCAGCTCACGTATTTTTTTTGCCACCACTGGGGCACTATGTTGAAGAAGATCTGGAGACAGCCTGACTTCAGTGGGAAAGTGCTCTGGGTCCTCAGGGATGCACAGCATGGGTACATGCATGGAAAGGAAGTAAAGGTGCCCTTAAAGTGCCATGTATTTGGGACTCTTGTTCCAGACCCATGTGATAATTTGCATATCAAGCACATATCTTGCAAAGTCAGATACATACAAGAAAGAAAACAGAAAATTGATCATGGAAAGCAGAAGTTCACCCAAGAAGGATTTCAGGTGAAAATAAAGGTTTTGGCAATAGAAACTCACATGGAATTTAACCCTTCATGAATACAGATTCCAGAAGATAACATCTGAATATATGTTTGTGTGTATAACACCTAAATGAACAATGCTAATATCTAAATGACTGTATACAATTGAATAACATCCATAAAAATGCAAGTCCACAAACCATATAAATTAACTTAATATCAATGTTCATCCTCTATCTTACAAATTTCTGATGGTCACCATTTTGGGCACATAGAAGTGAAAGGCTAAGAAACTCCCCAAAGGGGTCACAGTTTGCCTCAATTTTTTCTCAAGTTATTTTACCTATCAAGCGCATGTGTGACTTCCTATGGGTTTAAAAGTTAGGGAGTAGAACAAGCCAAATTACCAAAAACAGAAATGGGTGTTGGGCTAAACAACAGAAACAAGAACAAACTAAGGTTGGTTCTATACCCAATTATAAACTGGGTAAGGTGGATCAAGGAACCAGCTGATATGGGAATCACATGAAAATTGCATCTTCAACTGTGACTTCCAGTTCAAACCAACATTGTGATCTACACCATAACCAACCATAGACTAAGACAATTTAAAAATATTCCAGATCACTTTATGTATCTTTGATTAGCTGGTGAGATCAAACCTAAGACTCTGCAGCATCCTTCAAGTCATTCCTCTGCCCCAGGTCTTTCCTGCCAGCACTTGCCTGTCACACCCATCTTTATGAAGGAAAACGAAAGGCCTGGCAAACCCTCTGCCAAGAAGCCTTCTCAGATATCATCAGTCAAGTTAATCTCTTGGAGTTCTTTAGATTCATGCCCATTACTAGTATTAAAATAGTGTATAGTAGTGTGTTAACAACATATTTATTCAGTGCTTAGAATAGTAATTTTAGGAAGTACTTTCCAGATCTCAATAAGCAATCCTTAAGTATATACATACATATATATATATATATATATACACACACACATATATATATACAGTTTTAATACTACTGATATATATGAATATATTATATATTTTTGTATAATCCTAAATATATTTATATAAATAAAATGTGTATATATTAATACTAGAGATGAATACATATGTATATATCATATATGCATATACATATATATGTCTTCCTCATGAAACTTAGAAACTCCTAGAAGACTTTCTATGTACCCAGCAAGATTAAGCACTTTGTACATAGCACATACCCTTATCCATTAAGACATGTTCAGCCATGAATAATAAAAGAAATCCCCCCAAAATTAAGAATTATATTTTCTTCATTGGATGAGAAGCCTAGAGGTAGGAGTCTCTGGCTGATACGAAGTCTCACAATGTTATTTGGAATCCAGGTTCTATGTAGCTCTCTGCACTGCCATACTTAGGATGTATTATTCACAAAACTATCTTAACAACTCAACATGGCTATATCCACCACTGCATCCATGTCCCAGAGAAGAGGAAGGATAAAGGCCAAGAGCATTTGCCTTTTGCATCAGTCTCTCCCATAACCTTAATGAGCCTTATGGGAGCCCAATTCTGTGACTTATCTTTATATCTCATTGGTTACAACTATGTCACATGGCTCCCTGTAATCCATCAATTAGTAAATGTGATATTTTATAGCCATGTACACTGCCATAACAAGTGAAATTGAGATAATTTAGCTAGTGAAAAGGGGGCAAATGGGTGACATAGGTGACTAGCAGTGTTGCAACATCCGAAATGCTATCCAGTTGTTCCATATGATTCCTGGCCAGTCATTTCTACATGCTCAGTTTTTCTTAGTATGTGGTTTGAGGACAGTGTTAACATAGCAAAAAAGCTATATATAACATGTATTTACTTTGACATAATCATTGGAATTATTTCTTTCCCACAGCCGTGAGTCTTTAGACTCAAATACCAAGAAATTTTTTTAGAACTCTGAAAATTATCCCAAAGAAAACAAGAAGACAATTTATTCACTGCTAGATGAGTCAACTCTTGATAGATTTATTTAAACTGTGATAAAGAGAGTTTAAAGATCAAAAATCTTCAGTGTAACAAAATTAAGTGGATAAATAACAAAAGACTACAATCTGCAATTATTCTTTAGATCACTCATTTGTCACTTAATTAAATATGCCCTCAATCATAATTCTGTTCTTTTCAACAGCACTACAAGCTCCCTTAAGGACCCCAACTGAACTCTATGGTTCTTTGACTCTCAATGCCAAGAGTGCCCTGCACTCAGTCAGTACTTAAGAATTGCTTGTTGAGAATTCTGGAGAGGAAAGTATTTCCTAAAATTACTGTTCTAAGCACTGAACAAATACATTGTTAGCACACATTAAGCTGAAAAACATTCAGACTTTTGTAAGGGACTAAGGCCCAATGGGAAACCTTACAAATGAGGTTAATCTTAGCTGAGAGCAATTTTGCAATCAGGATAAAAAAAATTATCAGTTTTCATCACTTTATTAATTCTTCCTATACTTCAAAGGTGATAATAGAGATGTCTATGTTTAAAGGGACTTGCTAGAACACAGAGGGAATTTAGCAATAACCTAATCCAAACCCTTTGTTTACAGATGAAAACAGAGACTTGGGTAAGTTATGAGATCTGAAGCCATTTAACGCTTTAGTAAAACAGGTTTCCCAGCTTGTGGAGCTCTTGGTAAAATCATTCTGGTGGACTGACTATCCCTCTCTATTCAGATGTTCGCTTTTTTTCAAGAGTGTCATTTTGTTTTGCATGGCCTAATTGTTTTACATTAACATGTTTCATAAGCACATGAGAAATTCCTTTTATAAATGCTGAAACGAGGCAGGCAGAACCACCTGTCTTTGCTAATCTTTGTCCATGCTATTCTCCCCTTTTGAGGAATCATACTTTGGGGCTCCATGATGCATGAGCTGGATCTACCTGCAGAGGGGCTTAAGGCTTTCAGAACCACTGGTGAAAAGATTCTGAGCCACTATATTATCAGCACTTGTGGCTGGAATAATTATGCCACCATATGTGTGACATGGCTACTGTCATTCACAAGGGCAGAGGTACGTGCCAAAAACTAACACCAAAATTAAATTCAAGGAAAAGGTCTCAGGGGTGATGACAAGTATTTAAGACATAAGTGCTCCCAAGAGAAAGCCAGGAAATACGATGGGGCGAATAGAAAGGAAATACCTTTCCTAACTCAGCCAGTGCCAATGTGACCCTTGTCGTGACACCCTCTCTCTCTGAGCCTGAGTCTCCGTGTTTTTGAAATGAAGTTGAACAATCCATTTGCCTCTAAGGTCCTACCAGATTTAACTTTTAAAGCCTCTACTTGCTAAGAACTATATTTTATTCTCAAAGGGCTCCTTTATTAACATTTCTTTCTTTATGGGTAAACATGTAAAAAGGCTTATAACCAAGTCACTTTCATCTTGATGGACTTTTTTACATGTTTTCTTACTTTCCAAGAAAAGTGCTGTACCAAATTCCAAACATGAGCCCCGATTGTCTAAACCCATTTGGCCTATTGGACTATTCCCTAGGATATCATAAAAAAAAGGACTTGGTTCTTCTTCTTATCTGTTGTTTCATCCAGCATTTCTTTTCCCTCCTCCAGCATTTTATTTGCCACAATTCAGCCAGTAGAGCAGGAACTGATTCACAAACCCTCTAGCCAGTGAGGCGCTGTGGCTTCTAACCAACATACCAAAAACATGGGCTCTGGGTTGTATAGATATGAAAGTAAGATAATTCCCCAAGCCTATTTAAACTGCTAAAATGATATAGCCATCACAAAAAACAAACATTTAAATTCTAAAATATTGAGATAATAAAGTCATTTTTATTAAAGTGGAAATAATGTAAGCATCTTCTTTGCTTTGTTGATTCATTCTTTCTAGTCCATCACTCAGCCTGTGAATCAGACCTCCCAGAATAACCTGGTTGGGGCAAATTCAACACATTTTAGTTTAATTTTCTCCAATTCAAACATAACTTGCACGATGAGGTGAGCGTCTAACAATTCAAAGGAACAAACCATTAAATTAAAATTCCTAACTTGATTGTTTGAATCACACTGGGCTAAATTTACATCCTCCATAACACTGTGGGAATTCACTCTGTGGGAGATTTTTCTAGCTACATTTTTTTTAAGCAAACCTTTTCTTTTTTCTTCTTTTTTTAAGGGTGAATTACTTGTCGCTGTACCTTTAATGATAAGAAGAAAGAAAGAAAACTGGGCTCCAGGAGAAAACAATGAGGCAATAATTTTGAAATGAAACTACAGCACATGATATATCAATATAATTGTCCTGCGTATGTGAAGATAACTCTGCTTTGATGATGTTATTTCCTGAGCACGCAAAACCTAATAAAATCTGGAGGACTGAACTGATGAGAAATTCAGTGTTACAGATTATGAAAAACACACACTAAAATAACCAAACAAAATTACCGAAAAACAATTTTGGTGGCAAATTATTTAACTAATGCAGGAAGATTTATAGCGCTCTCCCAACATTAAAATAAATTAGTTTTACCTAAAACTCTTAACTTTGACAAAGGAAAAGGTGATTTTAGGAATTCTTGTTTGACCTTGAGCACTCAGTTGACATTTCTGTGCCTCAGATTTCTTCATGTTCCATTAGTCCTACTTAAGGACACTTCTCCTAAAATTTCTATGATTGTACCTTTGTGGTGTTAGGTTTTTTTTTTCTTGTCCCTTATTCATCTCATTTCTTCAAAATGGAATCATTAATTTTAAAATAGAAAAGAAATGTTTGATGATGATCAGCTCACCAGTTGATGATATAAGTACCAGACTGCAACAGCATTGACCATGGAAGTATCCAGAATGATGCTTCCAAGCAACCAAACAAGAATGAAACATCCAAGTTAAAAATCAAGATGCTGTTCTTCACTATACAAATAACAGTTTGACCACATATTTGCTTGATGTGACCTCAGACTTGTCATTTAACTGTTCTGCATCTATTTCCTTTCCTTCAGATGTAAAGTGGAGATTATAACAGTATCTGTTGCAGAATTTTTTGGAGACTTAAATGAGATAATATATACATAAACCCAAGTGTCTACCATACAATAAAAAGCTCAATAAACATTTCTCACTGTAACCATCATCATAATTATTACAGATAAGTTCCCAGCTGTGTTCACCATTAGGGGAATAAATTTGAACAGGCAGAACATTCCCTTTCAATGTGAACATTGTAATTTAATATTATATAGGAGAAATTTGGTAGGAGAAATTCTTTAGCTCTTTCTTCATAAGTAATAAAAGTCACCCAAATAAGAACCAATTGTCATAAGAAAGTGATGTACCTTGATTGCATAGTCATAAGAAAGGAATTTGCAAGCTTTGGCTCTGTTATAAAGAAGATGAAGGAGAAGGAGGAAGAAGAATTTTCTTCCATTCTCTTGGTATTTGTCTCTAGGTTTTGAATTATTTTCCCAACTAATTAGTCCCTTCTCCTTACAAACCCACAAATCAGACTTTATAAAAACTCCAAAGGTTTTTTAAAAATGTTCTTTTATATTTTTGATAACTTCACTTCTCCCTATTCCACTAACCCCTTTTCCTCATACACATGCACTGGGTTTCTACCAGCTCACTTGGGGGTCATGAAGATGGAGGTCTTCTTGCTCCTTCTATCACCTGCTGACATTATATCCAGGAATTTCCCTAGCCTCAGCCCATGCTGGTAATTCCTAATCTCAAATTATTTCAGTGGACAAATGTTTTCACTTGACATTAATGATCGAGATAGTTCATAAAGTGGTTTTAAGCATTAAATAAAATAATTAATTTTTAGGTGATAGCTCAGAAGAGGAAGGTACCCAGGGTGGAAGAGAGAGAAGAAACTAGCAAAATAATAGGTTTTGGAGGCCATGACAATGGGAGGGGCAATGACCAATAAGAATGACTGGGAGACTTTTATGGGGACCATGGATGCTGTATGTCCATAATTAAGTGAAAATAATGTAAGTGTCTTCTTTGCTATCATTTATCATCCTAAAACACAAACATGAAATTTTCCCTGCTATATGTAGTGGCTCAGTTCTGTACCCACACCCAACTTTTGTGCAAATCTCTTACACACTGCATTTTGTGTCCTTAGTTTTTTGATGGATAAGAGAGCAAAGTGGAATCTAGCACTGGTATGAGAAATCAGTGACAACAATCTCAGAAACAGATTAATATAATAATAATAATTCCATGGAAGAAAATGATCAGAGAAACCTAAGGCTCCATCCCCAAGACTTTTTGGAGAAACTTGAGTAGGAATCTTGAGTTTCATCCCCATATGTGGAATGAGAAGTCAGGTGAATTTAATGTGACAGTACTTACTCAGAATGCTTGAGTGCTCAATATCAATTACACTCTTAGTGATGGTTTCCTTCGTTTTGATTTTGGGTGGTTGTAGTAATAATGATAATAACAATGAAGTGAGTCATAGACTAGGCATGTCACATGTCACTTCTTAAAAAGTTGCTGACCACAAAAGACAGTTTTCTGGTTATTCGTTCTCATATTTATACCCTATATTTTCTCCTCATAGCACTTAACCAAGTTTGTAATCATATGTTTATTTTTACTGCTTGATTGTCCTTCTTTAATCTGATTGTGGTATTTCTAAAATAAATATGCCAGATCTCTTATATAGCCACATATGCAGTAACAAATTAGTACTATTCAATTCTCCTGTGTGCCAGGCACAAAAACACACCATTTACCCACAGTGAAGTCAACTTATGACATTCTTTATTTTTGTCATTTCTACTGACAACACTCTGATCACCTCCAGTAGGTTCCGGAAATACATAGTCCTAGAAAAGACAATTACAGGCTTCTACCCAAAAGGGAAACATCTGCAAACACTGATAAATTGGCTTAAGATGACTATATTACATGCAGGGAGAAAGAAAGAAAGAAAGGAAAGAAATTTCATCTTTGGAAACCTGCGTCAACCTCTAAGTAACCAAGTATTTGTCAATTAGGTTTCTTTGCTTGCAAGCACAAAAAACCAATTCTGGCTAATTTAGCCACACACTAAAGATGAAGTCGGATAGGGAAACTGTAATTTGTTGCCACATAAAACTGAAAAGTATGGGAGTTAGTTATGCCTTTGGCATTGTTTGATCTAGAGGTTCATATGTTGTCATAAGTGTCTGGTTTTTCTCCAACTTCTTGTTCTGCTCTTTTCCATGAAAGTTTCATTATCCAAATCCAAATAGTGACAAGAGGGTTGCCAGGAACTCTGGAGCTACATCAACTCAGGTTCAGTTATACTGGAAAAGAGAACAGGTCTTTCAAAAGCCCTAGAAAGGGCTTAGATTGAACTTCATTGATTTGCTTTTGTTCTAATTCAACCAATCACCAGGACTAAGGAAAATGAACTATGTGAGTTAGCTCAAGCTCAAGTCACAGGTGCACGTGAAGGCCAAAACATGACTAAGAATGGAGAGGAGAGGAGGTTGTTTCCTAAAGAAAAACTAAGAATCTGATGCCCAGAAAATAGTGAATAATAACAACAGTAATAAAGCTAATATCTTACCACATGTCAGGGATTATTCTGTGCATTTTAAATATACTGACTCAATCTTCACACCAAGGTACATATGATTATTATCTCATTTCTCAGATAAGAATAGGATATTGAGGCTGCAAGCAACTAAAAATAACTTTCCCATAATTACCCAGATAATTCCTGATAGAGATGAGATTCGAACCTAGGCAGCCTGAAGCCACAGTGTCTTCAAAATCATTCCAATATGCCATTGTGCTATATCTAGGTGGAGAAAAGTCAGTTATAATTGTATATTTTCAAAGACCCTAGCTATAACTTCTGCTCACTGATTTACCCAGACCCTTAGGATAGTATTTGGCATCTCAGAAGCATTTGTTGAATAAATGACTCAATAAATGAGTGAAAGAATGACTGAATGGTGTAAGAAGCCCACTGCAATATATCTAAACAAACTTTAAACTTCAACCAAATTGTAAATTCTTCAGACAGCCATACCTTCCTTACCAGTCTCTATAGTGCATCCAAAGGCAATGTTAAACATGTAAGAGGTTTTAAAAAAAATTCTAATTATTGAAAGCCTACCCTGTACAGTAAATTTTACAAACTAATGTAATTTAGTCTTTACAACAGATGTCCCATTTTTACAGATGACAAAAACTGATGCTGAAAAGATGTTAAAGCATTCTTAAGGTCATGAAACTAGTACGGAAGAGCTGGTTTTAAAACTTTTGTCTGTCTTACCACTGTTGATGCTTTTCACAACCTTTTCATCGTATTTCTTTGCTAAGAACCCACCCCACAAGAAGTCATCCATAGTATCCAAGCATTTCAGTATTTACAATCTCTCATGTAGTTGGAGTTGTGCACATATAAAAGTCTAAAAAAATTTATATTCAATATTTAAATGTAAAAAGCAAATTTTTAGAACCATACACTGGTGGGAGAAGAGTGTGTTTCTTTCACTATAGTGATAGAAAAAGAAAAGTGGAATTTTTAAATAGAGAAGAAATAGTCAAAGAAATTTATGTGATACCATGTCAGGAAGGTGAACAAAAGGCTTTATCAAGTGAGGAGATGCAAAGACAAACATCCTTTACTGAGAATGATTCAACCTGCCATAAGTCTTCTAAATTCAAACCTGGGATCTGCCAAGGGGGTTCAAATGTGTTCAGCCAGTCAGCTGCAATAAAGACAGTGAATGGGTTCCAAAGCTTTCTGTGACTTAACTCATTGCGAAAAATTTTAGGGTTTTGTTTCTGTATTAGATTACTTGTCTGCCGAATCAAAAGTTCAGGACTAACAGTAAGGAATAAATCAGTACAGAATGAATGCCTTTCTCCTCAAAGACTCCAATAATATAAAATTACTAGAGCTAGCTAAGTTGGAATATACAGAATAACTGAATATATTTATACATTACAGATGGTGTGGAATTCTGCCAGTGATACCTTGGGGATAACTTAAAGTCTGGCTTTCCTAGGGGCAGAGAGATAAAATAGCCAAAATAGAATCCCTTCAAACTTGAATCAAAGAGATGGAATGAAAATGTAAACTCGTTTAAAAACTCAAAGGACTTATCTACCATAATACAAACCAAGGGAATAACTCAATACCTTTGAAAAAATATATTGTTTCTTATCAAATAATCAGAGTAAAAAGTCTTTGGAAAAATAAATAGGCCAACAATGCCACCATACAGATGAAAAATCTGAGACTACATTCAGAGGCAAAGTGAAAAGGAGAAGAGATGAATCCATTTTTTGTATAATTCACATTAACTGTTCTTTATTTTAAAGGGGCTGAAGGATCAAAGTTAACCAGATTGACAATGTTGATTAAACTCACAGAGCAATTTAGAACTTTATTTTTATTAGAACCAAAAGAGCACTTTTAGAAGTCTAGTCCAACCAATTCATTGTATAGCCCAGACAATCCAGGTTCAAAGGGATTAAGCTGTCTGCCAAAGGTCATACCACTGGTTTAGCCATAGAAGAATAAATATCTAGAAGGCCTCATTCCTCGTCAACTGTTTTGTTGCCAACACACTAGATTAGATTTCTGTGTCTTTTATACTTTCTCTGGACAGCCACATTTATGAAGACATATCTAAATATAAGCAGAAAACAGAATTTTAGGGAGCTGAACTTTAGATGCAAAAGAAAATGCCAAATCTGAATTTCCCTTATGTATTAAGGCAATATTTTATAATCATTTTCTTCAAGATGTCTGTTGGACATCTGTGAAGTTCATGGCATAAACTAAATATTTTACCTTGATTTCATTCGAGTAATTTAAAACTATTGTTTCTTTAGTACAAATGTTACTTTTACATCTATGATAATATAACAAATTCATTAACTTCGTAGAGCAAAAAAATTTCCGAAGTATATGAATGCATATATATATTATGTATATATATATTATATGTATAATATATATATATATTTGATGAGATCATGATTTTTCTGTCTTTTCCATTTATGACCTCATTGTTATTATAAGGTTTCTTGACATGTTTAGAGTATAATAATTATCCATGTTTAATTTCACAAAGATTATGCTCCAGTAGGGAATGTATTTTATTCTTCCTTTCTTTGGTATAAAGCTTGAATATTCTTTTCATAAGTCTGACTCCTTGTCATCAGATAATCTATTTTAAATGAATTTTCCTTCTCTTGGTTCCAAAATGCAAATTGAAGCAGGCACTCAAGAAAGATTATTCCCTTGTTTTTAGGCTGCCTTTTTCAAATAAGCTGTAGATCTATCTTGCCATCCATAAGGGCCTTTAAGAACTTGTCCTGTAAATATTCTAACTAAATGCTGACACTAGCTCAGGAAAGCCACCCTATCACTTGGATTAGACAGGACAATCTCACTTCCTGCCCTACTTTGTAGTTACATGGTCTCTCAGGATAGCGTTGTGTAAAACAACCTATGTAACTCAGAAGCTGTTTGCCCTGGGCACAGTTGTTACTGGTAAGAGATGAAAGGATTAAGGCTCAGATGCTGTTTTCAATGTCAATGTGAGAAGTCCAATCGATCCCCTGAGATGGCCAGTGTTAATCTCTTGATATTATCTATATTCTACTATCTGCAATGGCATAGTGTTCTGGTCTTGGGGGATAGAAATTTCTTTCCTCCTAATGAGTTAAGAGAACTGAATTAATAAAACACAGAATTACACAAATAACAATTTCAAATTAACTGCCAACTCCAGGGTTTTGACTCTATTCCCGATTTCTCCATATAATAGGTCATTAGATCACAAAACAGCTTGCATTTGCAATGGTTAATGTAAGAAGGTTAATGGAAAGTGGGTAAATGGGTCCAAGCTGTATCCTGCATATCAAATGCATCTTTCTATGTGAATTTAAATTATCTGCAGCATTTTCCTCAGATACGGGTACGAGCCACACAACTGCATTCTTAAAAGTAAGCCTAAAATCTATCACTTAAATGTACTACTTAAGCACTTCTGCACTAGTAATGGTCTATAAGGATTTGGGACCTCTGGAAGTGTTCAGTTCCATAAGATGCATACAGTCTTCTCCCTACACCTATGTCTCCTACTGAACCCATAGAGTGTTATTGGAGTCTTCAAAGAAGCAATCAAAAAATAATCACTATTTGATTTGGCCAAAATCTGAAAGACCTGTGTAAAATAAAAGAAGCAGCTTTTTGTTTACTTCATTCTTTGATTCATTCGACAATTATAGATCTGTGCCTGGTTGTTTTAAGGTTAGATAAAAACTTTTAAAGTTTCTATATAAGAACATATAGAATAAAATACTATTTTCAAAGAACTTCACTAGCTCCTCTTGTCAAACCTTCAAATCACTGGTTTGTAAACGTTTAGGGTAGGGTGACATTCCTTAGAGAAATTTTTGGAGGCCATTTTCACGAAACAAAACAAAATCAGCAAACAAAAAAACACCTAAATCCAGACAAACACACACGTTTACATGCTATTTCAAAGGTTGTCAAGTGTTCTTAAAAATTTACTAAAATTTACCTAAGAACCACTAATCAATTAGCTGCTGATGGTCCACCCTGAGTCAGTGTCATATTTTTTTCCACACTCACCAATCACTTTCACACTGTGCACATCAGTGTCAGAAAACTGAGGTGAAAACACTAATTTGGGTGACATATACATACAACATCTGATCAATTCACCACCGGTTAAGTTCATTGCTCTATTGTAGGACAAAATGCACATTCTCAAAAAATGTAACCATAGTAAGTAGAAAGAGTAAGAAAAGAACAGTTCCTTTATTTGTATAGATTCCATAAACATGAACTTTTATGTGTTGTAAGAATTTTAGAGGTTTCTACAATTAAAAACTGTTATGATTTCAATGACAATACAATTTTTCTCAAAGAGGGTAAGAAAGGAAAAATATCAACATAAGTATACATTGATAAAATTAATGAGTCCCTAAAGGAGTATATTATATATCCTACCTGGAACCTTTATTTTCATTAATATCCCCCATATCAGCTAGTCATACTGCTTCCACTTCCGTGGCTGTGGCCTTGACCCAGACTATACTCTATGACCTGGAGCTGTAGAAAGGATTCCTGTCTGGCCAGTCAGTGTTTCTGCAGCAGATCAATATCACAATGTTCCAATTCATGGAGCACTGGCCCAGCTTGTCTCTGTCAGATTTCAACATTCTGATCTCTGAGCTCTAAGGTGTGTACCTCTAAACCTGGGAAGGCTATGTGGGAGACCCAACAGTGACAGGTCAAGGCAGATTCCACATGTGGTAGTTCTCACCATGGAAGGACTTCATATCTTGCAGTTCCAGAGAAAGAAGAATTATCCTATAGCACATGAAATGATCCTATGCATAAATCAATTGGCTTTGATAATTTCATTATCCATTAAGTAAATCTAATACATGAAGACAAGCATCTTGGTAGACATTTAGATATCAATGAACTGTACATCTGATGGTAATAAGGAATTATTGGTTATTTTTTATGTGTGATAATGGTGATTTTTTTTTAAAGGAGTTCATACCATTTACAAACACATACTGAAATATTTACGGATGAAATGATGTGATGTCTGTGATTTCCTTCAAAAACATGGAGTCCAAGCTCTCTTGTAAAGATGAAACCAGATGGTCAGATTTTGATAATGTGGAAACTATGAGATGCTACTTGGGAGGTTATTGTGTTATTCTCTCTCTTTTTACATGTATTTGAAATGTTTCATAATAGAAAAAGTTTTTTATAAAAAAGAAATCACAAAAAAGTAGAACCAACCTAAATGTCCCTCAACTGGAAAATGGATAAGTAAACATGTGATATATCCCTACAATGGAATAGTATTTAGCCATAACAAAGAGTGATGCACCAATATATGCTGCAACATGAGTGAACCTGGAAAACATTATACTAAGTGAAAGAGGCCAGACATAAAGAGCCACATATTGTAGGATTCTGTTTGAATGAAATGTCCGGAATAGGCAAATCTCCAGAGACAGAACACAGGTTAGTAGTTACCTAAGACTGGGAAAGATGTAGGGATTTGAGAATGATAGCTAAAGAGAATTGGGTTTCTTTAGTGGGTAATGAAAATGTTTAAAATTAATTGAATTGATTATAGTGATAAATGCAAAGCTCTATGAATCTACCAAAAGCCGTTGAGTTGTATATTATTAAACTCCCATTTGTTTGAAAATATATGTATGGCCCAGAACAAACTATAGTCCAGACCATTAGTACAAGGTCTAAATTATATATTGGGTATCGTAGAACTTTAACCATACCCAATTCCTTAAAGTTTTGCCTTTGTTATATGTATTCAATGAACTAAAGTTTTGTGATGGAAGAGTACCTGGTTTTGGTTGACCACACCTGGGATCCATGCCTCACATCTCCAGTGTTCCAAGTTGTTGCAGTCCTTCTGAGTATAGTGCATACCCATGGCACAGACACATGGAGCAAGTGCGATGTACATAACCCCCAAAAGTTTCATCATCACCTTATGTTAGAAACTATCCTGTCAATCATGGGACGGGGACCTTGAAGTGTTATTTTATGAACTACACTTTCACCTTTAGCTTCCTTGATCTTTTGGTGACCCCCTTAACATTCAAGTCTTTCTCAGAAAAGAATCAGAGCATTTGAATTGAAAATTATTTGCTACAATTCTGGATACTGCAGTTAGGTCAGATGTAATAAAATGTACCTAAAAGACACTACATCATAGGTACATTAACATTTGCTTTAAGGTGATTCCAAGAATGACTATAAACAATTCAACTTTCACATTAAAATTTAGCATCAACTAAACTAGCTCATCATGGAAAATATTTCTTGAGGTTTTCTAGATACACTGTTGTGTTAAAAGGTTGAACCTATCAGGTCTAAAATCAGACTGTGTTTAAGTTCAGCTTCAGAATGTATTAACTATAGGATCTGGAACACCTTAGCTAACCTTTCTAATCCTCAATGATCCTTCTGCAAAGGGAATATAATAGTACCTACTTTTAGGGCTTTCTGAAGACTAAATGAAATGATATGGGTAATATATATATAAAGTGTTTAATACAGTGTTTGCATGTGACATGTCTAAATGTTAGCTGCCATTATTGGTGTTTACATAGATTCCCACATTTATTTTATTTTTCTCAAAAAAGTACACCTTTGGGGCTAACACTGACTTTAAACAGAATCAACTTCTGCTCTCAGTATCAAGCATAGTACCCCTTATGTGGTGGTTGCTCAAAAGTTTATTACTAAAAATGGTGGATGAGTGATTAAATCAGTCTTCTAAGCCTATAGATAAAAGTCTTGCAGTTTTCGATCTGATGGCAGCAAGGAAGCTTCTTCTCATTCCATTACAGATCTGTAGTGTATCGTGCTAAACAGAACTGGGACACATTTCTCTAAATAAAGCTTAGTATGTTACTGAAAAGAGCATCATGACCAAATTCCATGTTACACTGGCATCAGAATTTCT